>NC_056725.1:682547532-682847532 GCF_019279795.1 Protopterus annectens
AAGCTCCAGGAAAGTAATTTGTAAAAATAAGAAAAAAAAAACTAGCAATTCAAGTTGTAAGATACTTAACAGTATAAATACAGAGAAAGAAAAACATACAACAGGAATATTTATAGGGTAAAAGTACAGTATTTTGAGAATACAGCAGCAATATGTTTGACAAATTTGGTTAGCATTAAGCTATATACAAGCAAATATAGCAATGCCTTAAAATAAAAAAAAAATTTCTAATAGGTAATATACAATTCAGAGTAACGTCATGACATAGTACATCACAGATGCATTTAATAGCATAGGTATTAACTGCAGAGAGAGTAATATGTGTAGAGAGTTTAGATGGGAAATAACAAGCAGATATGTTAATTGAGAGAAGAAGAAAAATTCATTAGGTTATTTCCTGACAAGTACAGATCCATGCATGTTGGAAATGAATATTTAGTTGCTTTTTGAATTTGCCACTTTTGGTAGTGGAGTGAAGGGGCAATGGAAGTTTGTTCCATGAGTATGCAATTGAATGACTGTAAAGTATTTTTCCAATATTTTTGTTTGGATTGGTCACTCGAAGTCGGTTTTGGTTGTGTGCGTCTGGGGGCACAATTAGGTGTGTAGGGTGTAAGTATGGATGTAAGGGCAGGGCAGGAGTTGGAGCTATTCAGGATGCTATTTGTAATTTGTAGTTGTGATATTTGAAGCATGTGGGGCAGCTCAGGCCATCTTAAAGTTTTCAGGGATATACAATGATGGGATTTGTAGCTATTACTGGCTGTGAATCTGGCTAACTTTTTATAGGTGGTTTCTAGTTTGGTTAAGAGATTATTTTGGATGTTAGTAAGTATGGGAGCAGCATATAGCGGGGATGGTAGAATAAATGTTTGAGTCAGTATAGGTCTAGATTTATTAGGTATATATTTGTCGCTGTGGTACAGAAGACCTAGTTTTTGATTGGACTTTTTGATACAGTTTAAAATAAGTAGGTCAAATTTTAATTGGTCATCTATAGTAACACCAATCAATTTGGTGTTTGAGTCGGCAGTGATAACTGCATTATCTAAGGATGAGATGGTGAAGTTGTCTTTAGCTGGATTGAGGTTTTTCTGAAGGAAAAGGAGAAGCTTGGTCTATTTGGGGTTGAGAAGCAGGTTGTTTTCAGTTAGCCATCATTGTACTACTAGGTGGAGAGATTGCTGAGTAACAGTGTGGAGATTTTGTAGATTGTCGGAGGTGTTAATAATTCTGGAATCGTCTGTGTACTGTATTAAATTTGATTGGGGGCAGGAGACATAGAAGTTATTTGTAAATATATTAAAAATTAGGGGGCCCAGGATAGAGCCTTGGGGAACCCCGGCCTTAACAAGATGGAAAGGGGAGAAGGATGTTTGTCATCTGATAGACTGATATTTGTTTGAGAGGTTGCTGTTAAATCAGGAAGTAGTGGAGGTTGAGAGTTGTAGGTTGGAAAGTTGATTTAGTATGATGGGATGGGAAACTGTATCAAATGCTTTGGACAGGTCGAGGAATAGAGCTGATATGAGTTTATTATCTCTGGCTTACGCAATGTTGTATGTGAAAGACAGGAGGGCAGTGGTAGTACTGTGCGAGGGTCAGAAACTATGTTGTGTGGGTGTAATTAGGTTTGCCTGTGAGAGGTGGTTTAGTATTTGTCTATATATACATTTTTCTAGTATCTTGGATAAGTGGGATAATATGGCAGTAAGCCTGTAATTTGAGAGTTCTGTAGAATTTCCCCCCTTGTGGAAGGGTATTATGAAGATTTTTTTCCAGATCTCTCCTACTGTATTTTCTTGGATGAATCTATTGATAAGTATAGATACAGGGTATGCTATGGGTCTGGCTGCATGTTTGACAAATAATGGAAGGAGTTTGTCAGCTGATGGACAACAGGGTTTGAGTTTGTTAAGATATGATTTGATGAAGGAAGTTGCTACGGGTGCGAGGGAGAATGAGGAAGGAGATGAGGTGGGAGGTGGAGTCTTAATATCGAGAATGTCTGGTTTAGTAAGCTTTTCTATTGTTTTGATGAAAAAGTTGTTAAGCAGAGTTGCAGTTTCCCTAGAAGGTTTGTTAGGGAAGGGGTTTGGTGAAGAGGGGTTCTCTGGAGATAATAATTTGTTTATTATGTGCCAGAGTTTCTTCAGGTTGGAATGTGGGTTTCTCAGAGAGTTTTGAAAGAATTTTGTTTTGTCCAGTAGGACCTGCTTTTTTGTTTGGTTGTGAAGCTGTTTATATAAATTCAGGTGGAAAGCTGAGTTATTTTTTTCCATGCTCTCCAGGCACTGTCTCCTTTGTGCATAAGGGATCAAGTTGCTTGGTTTAGCCATGGTGCATAATTACATTTTAGCCTAATTTTTCAACTGGGAGCCAGGGTGTTAAGTGTTTCTAGGAATATATAGTTGAAGCTTTGCACAGCCTCATCAAGGGGTAATGTGTGTAGGAATGACCAGTTTACAGTGGACAGTAATTTATTTAGGATGACAGGGTTGTAGTTTTTAAGGTTACACGACTCTTTGTATGGGTGGCTCTTGTTAAGAATGGGAGAGTTTCTTACTACTGAGGTAGGGAATTGGCCACTAAGGGATTTAGGTAGGGTTGAAGGGTTATGATAGCACTGGTGGTTGGATTCTAATATCCAGTCAATGACAGAGCCATTCTGGGAATTTTTTTAATGGTGCTAGAGCAAGGTGATCGACTGGGTAAAGCCATAAAAGTTTATAGAGTAGCTAGGGGTGATAGTATTAACAAGGTTCCAGTCGATATTCATATCCCCAAAGATGATAGTTTCACAGGGAATGAATATACAAGTCCAAGAAAAAATGCTTGAGTATGGGAATGTTTTTATCTGGGGGTATATAGATCACTGCAGTGGCAAGTTATTTGTGTTGATTTAGGTTACAGGTTTCAATAAATATTTCAGCAAGGCAGAAATCAGGGATAGCTACTGACAGGGGGGGGGGAGCTGGTCAGAGTAGAGTATAGCTACTCCTCCACCTTTTTTTACTTCTATCCAGTTGAAGAATATTATAACCAGGGGAAAGAATTTCGCACTTTGTAATAGTTTCATATAGGGCAAGTATATCTGGGTTATATTGAAAAATCTAGGCGTGAAGGAGGGTGCTTTTATTGACAATGGTCTGTATATTCATTGACAAAAAAGATAGATTTTTGGAGGCTTGTGATCATCATGGGTTATTTGTGAGGCAGTTGGAAGGGGGGTGCTGTATAAATATGATTAGAGTGTTGTTGGCAAGGGCCTGGGTTGGGGTGAATATCACCAGATAGAAGTAGTATTGTCCTTTGAAGTATTTGTAGGAAGAAATATTTGCAAAGGAACTGATGTTTTGTTTTGATGAGAGGTTGGGCATTAATTATGTACAATACTTTGAACTTGTGAAATGATATAGTGGAATGGTTAAAGAGAGCGGGGGCAATAGGGGTGGAGTAGTTATTTGTATGGTGGGTAGTGGGATAAGAGAGTGTGAGAGATGAGGTGGTAAGCAGGTGAGGACTATGGTAAGTGGTTAGAGTTGAGAAAAGAATTAGAAAGAAAATAAAGGGAAATAAATAGAGTTTTGAAAGATACAGCCATGATTTAGTTTCAGGTCAGAGAGAATTAAAGGGCAAACAATTTATTTAAGGTTAGTACAAGAAATCAGGCTTGGCTGAAGGAGTTTTATCAACTGCGTAACTGAAAGAGTTAATAGCAGGTAAGGCTCAGGAGGGGAGTGGGTGATACAGGGTATGAGTAGAGGAGTGGGGATGTCTATTGGTTATTGCGAAGGTGGGGCAAAGCAGGTTTAGCTATAAAGGAAATGATGTCAGGGGAGGGTAAGAATGGTGGTAGAGTAGGGGAGTGGAGTGAGCCCGAGCACAGCGAGGGCGAATGGAGCAGGATGAGCCAGAAAACTGGACTAGGCCAGCTTCAGATTTTGTGAAAGCCTTAATGGAAAAAGAGGAAGGCCTGAAGACACCTTGAGAGGTGGCAGGCCCGTCTAAACTCTGAGTTTCCCCGCCAAGAGTGGCATCGGTATCTGTAGTCGGAGTGGGGGCCGAGGAGCCTGCGACCTCGGGCACAGAAGACACCGCTAAAGAAGCGTCATCGGTACTCAGGGGCTGCGTAGTCGCCTCACTGAGAACCGGAGCACCAGTAGCCGGCTTTAGCGTGGTGTCGGTAGAAGTCGCGGACCTCGTATGTTGGTCCTTATCTTTGTGTCTTTTACTCAAAACTGGAGTCGGAGTATCCGACGACATAATGTAATTAAATTTTTTACCAAAATAGTGTTGGGCGAACTCCGCCCGATGCTTAATAGTGCGTTTGTTGAATCTAGCACAAAAACGTCAGGCCGAGACGTCGTGGTCTGGGCCTAAGCAAGGAATGCAGAAGGAATGGAAATCCTTATGCGGTATTTGTTTCCCACATGAAATGCAATTATTAACTTTGTCTGACATCGGTCTGAGGCAAGAAAAGTTTCCCCAACGGGGTACTTAGCTTTCAAGAAGACTTCGGCTGAAAAATTTTCGTAAATCTCAGGAGCTGGCCGACCGGCACTTGCGAACTGCTTCTGCTTCGGGCACCGCGCGGCAAGAAAGACTGAAGAAAATGGCATCGGCTGGTTCTTTTATACCCCTGCCACACTGACGTCAGGGAAGAAGCGACGACAACCGACGCCGGACCTAGACTTTGGAATTCGTCCGACCGAGGACCCGCCTAACGGCAGGATAACCCATCTGTTATGACTGCAGCTGTATGCACGATGAACATCTGGACTAGGCCAGCTTCCATGAAAACAATCAGGAAAACCAAGCTCAGTCAATTCCAGGTCAGTGTATTGCGGTATCTTTCTAATAACTAGAAATTTTGTGCTACTAATCTAGTACAGTGTGGTGACAAGGACCACCACATCTATAGGGAAAACATTACAAGTATGGGCTGCAGGTACATAGGTAGACCTTATCCAAGAGAAAGAAAGTAGTTTTAAGTAACTGACCTAGGAGAACAATATGAAGAGAAATTGGGGGGGGGGGTGCGGTAGTGTGCACACTTACAGTAAAAGGCTATAGCAAAAATGTCTTCAGTTTAGAGGACAGATTAAATACAATTTTAACATACACTAGTTTAGCTGAAAGCACTTTAGCGTTCCACCAGCACAGGGTCTTACAGTGCAGGGTAACCAGACAGCCTATGTTTGATTGGAGGTTGGCCAGGACACAGATACAATTTTTTGCTGAAGGGAGTAGAAATAAAAAGGAGAAGTAGGCAAATATTATGTATGAAGTTTTAAAACACTCAGATTACCAAGTAACTAAGAAGATGGAGGATGCAGGGGAGGGGCATCATGCCTTATAAGAAACAGCACAATTCTTTGAGCAACACAAAATGCAAGGAAAGCCTAAAAAAAAAGGTAACTGCAGTTGATACCAAGCTATTATATCATACACTACACTATTATGTATTGTTATGAAGGGTATGAAAAGAAACAGTAACTGCTAAGATGCTGCACACAATTATGCATTCCCCTCTAAAAGTCAGGAATAACAACAGTGGTATTGCACAGAAACACAGAGTCACTTGTATCCCTCTGAGGTTACAGTAAGTTCTATTCTAATTGCCAGACAGGTTACTGATCTAAAAGTACAGACAGCAGGTGACAATATTAACCTTAGTGAATACAGCAGCATTTTATCTGTTATTTAAAGTCGCAATATGCTATGAGTACAATTCCATACTGGCATAACAAAAAGCTCATATGCAGGGCAAGTAGAGTAACGCAAAAAAATAATGCTTTGAAATATAAGTCCAAAATATAAGTGGCCCCACAGAGCTGCTACCAACTAAAAATATGCATAAAAAAAGGCCATGTGTGAAACTTCACAAACATAGCAATAAGGATCGCAAATAAAAACAATATCAGGTAGTACTTACATGTGAGCACACTACTTGGGATTCCTTTGAAGCAAGGATAGGAAAGCTAAGTCAATGATGGTGCCTTTCTACACCAGGATTTTTGGTACTTCTGTAATGGAGCAGGAGTGGGAGGGAGGACTGCAGGTTCAAGGTGAGGGATGGGAGAGACACAAAGTAATACAAGGTTGGGAGCCAGAAAACCTGACCAGGCCGGCTTCCAAGAAAACAATAAGGAAAACCAAGCTCAAGTCAATTCCAGGTCAGTGTATCACGGTATCTTCCTAATAACTAGAAATTCTGTGCTACTAATCTAGTACAGTGTGGTGACAAGGACCACCACTTTTTATTAAAACACAAATTAAGTTTAGAAGGCAGGTTAATATAGAAAAGAGGTTGAAACCTTAGGAAAATGTAAAAATGATCATGTCATTGCCTTTTGCTGAAATTATAAGTGAAAATCTGCACTGAAGTGATATTTAAATACACAAAAATCACTAAAATCATTTTGCATTCAATCCTTGAAGCATAAAGCTCGTCTTTGGTTCAACAAAAAGATGACACTGCACCTTCTGGTTTTAAGTGTGGATGAGACAGGTGGGAGTGGAGCTTGGCAGAAGTAGGACTGGGTTAGGAGGGGTTGATGTGTATATATCATTTTTTTTTTCAGATTACCATGAAGAAAAACAACTGAAGATGGTTACCTATGTTTCATCAAAGGACATTAGCAAAGAAGTCACAATTTTTTTACCTAGCCAAGGCTCACCTAGTATTGTTAACATTTGGAAAAAGGTAGAGTGCTGCATAGCAAGTGAATGACAATATTTTAAAGTAAAACTCCAACTTATCCCACAGTTTAACTCAATCCTTAGGTTTCTTTTGTCCCTACAATATGGGTCCAGTATTGTGTAGATACCAGAAACGTGCTTGTACTTTTTAAAACTTTTATTTCCATGCATTGAAAACAAAGAAAGGGAAAGCCCTTCTACTTTTTTAAGCTTAACTTCTCAAGTACTTTGCAGAGGAATTTGTCTCCACCTGCATGACATATCACAGGAAAAGTTAAATATGTAGTTTACCCTGTCAGGTACTGCTGTCAATCTTAGATGGGCAATTAATACTGCTAATGTCAGGAACACAGCAGCTGCTATAAAAAAAAGACAGAAAGCTGTGGAACTGTTTTCCACTGTTTTTACTGCAGAGAGGAGGAGAACTTAACACTCCCCTTTCATAGCAAATTAAAGCAATTAGATCAGTCAGGGGATTAAAGGCAATTGTCAACTCTTCTGACAAATTTACATATGCAGCAACACAGTATTGAAATGCTACGCTTTAAATGTTGGTTATTTATAATTATTTATATTTTAAGATACCTTAAAAACAGTATCAACACATTTATCATTTTCAAGTCCCTCCACCAACACACACACACACACACACACACACACACACACACACACACACACACACACACACACACACACACACACACAAAATGGAACTGCAGAAAGAGAGTCAAGTGGCAACTGTATCAACTAGGTGCAGTGATACTGTTCATAAAAAGGTCTCATGCTTTTTTGTGACATCCTTCCAGAGGGGTATGCAGAGATTCTCACTGACTTTGAGTCAGTCCTTACATAGTTAGAGTGCATGAAATTTTGCAGTCCATAGGTTAGTACCAGGCTAATTGCCCTTGCAAGCCATTGTAAGCCTAGCCAGTTACCCCCTGTTGAGACTCAAACCCTGCACCTTGTGTTTGTAAGGCAAACACCTTAACCATTAGGCCACCCTCCCAACCACAACGGAAATGTGACCATTGATGGCAACCATAATATACAGCTGAATTCACTTTAACGCGGGTTTGCTATATGCTCTCATATTAAAAACATTACAAAAAGGAAATCAGATGTACTTACCTGTGTTTAAATGCACACATACACCCACACCCACACACACACATGTGCACTTAAACTCAGTACTGCATCCCATATATAGTATTCTACATGCTACATACATTTTTATACACTTACACACACAGAAATATATATACTTGTGTGTGTGTGTCTGTGTGTGTGTGTGTGTGTGTGTGTGTGTGTGTGTGTGTGTGTGTGTGTGTGTGTGTGTGTGTGTGTGTGTGTGTGTTTATATGCAGACAAACATATATAGTTACACAAAATTTCCATTTTGATTTTTCTTTAAAGGACATAAAGTACACACACAGGCATATAATCTAGTTCTCCATTATACACACACAGACACACACACACACTCATATGTTTTTGGACACATGCACTTATATATATATATATATATATATATATATACATACATACATATATACACACACGCACACAGGTCTAATTTACATGAACGACATTTCAAAATGTCGAAGACCATATGGCCGAGACCATATGATCGATATTTGAAATGTCGAACATGTAAAGAACAAAAAAAAACAAACACTCACTTTAACACTGCTAGCAGGGGGCAAGCCCCCCAGCACCACCCATGAGGGGCTCCACCCCCCCCCGTAACTTAAATATACCAACTCCAGGATCACACTACAGTGCAGGAATGGAAATCTTTCCATTCCGCACTTTAAGGAAATGGTGGTTCCGCATGGTCAGGATTTCAAAAGTCGATCATATGGTCTCGGACATATGGCCTTCAACATTTTGAACTGTCGACCATGTCAAGGGGACCCATACACACACACACACACACACACACACACACACACACACACACACACATATATATATACGTATATACACATACACATATACACAAGCACACACACATGTACTATACATATATACATATATATATATATATATATATATATATATATATATATATATATTTGTGTGTGTGCAATATGGGTGCATACAATTTATTTATAATAAAGTTAAGCATTATTAATGTATACATTCTAGTAAATGTTGCTTAATGTTTTACTTATTCACTGTCACACATTGGCTATGTGCTGCACAAGCAATCTTTGTCAGTCTTTATATCAGTATTTTTTTTCTTTGCATTGCTAAATGCATTTATTATCTGTTACTATCTTTGCCAATGTAGCCCGAGTTGTGTCTGAAAAAGGGTCCTGGGACCAGTTCACTTTCCTGGTTATCAAAGTATAAATAAATATGAAATAGAAAAAGAGGGGGGTGAACATGACAGAAATAATTAAGTAACTAGTAAAGCACATTTTAATTCTGCATCATTCATGACAGAGAAAAAAAACTTCCCACTGAAGGCATTGGGAAGTAGCAGACAGACTTACTTTGGAGTCCTACTACTTATCAGCTGTACATAATACAACAAGGATCATTTACTTTAGTGAGAGTTTTCACACCTCAGCATGAAAGTGTGGGGAAGTTCTGCCAATTCTTTTAGAACTACAAAATAGTCCCTTTACAAAAGCCTGTTATTTACCTACTTTTCTTTTGCTGGAAGTAGCTAACAGCTATTTATAGCAGAAAAAGCTCTGACAGACACAGACATGAGGCTCAGTCAAGAAAACATAGAAGTAGCTCTGTTACAGAAGGTGTGTTAGATGACAATGCTTCACAGTCCTATTATCTTAATGGCATGAGAAAACAACACCACTTCCTTATGTCTAGCATGACCCATATAAAGAGGACTTGAAATGTATTCTGGGAAGAAGGAATGAAAGCAAGAAAACAAGATTATGTTACCAAGGCATGCCCCATCATCTGCCACTTTTGAGGGAAACACATTAAAATTGTAAAAGAAGTACTTGGAGTGATTGTGAGGCATTAAAATAGCTTAGAAAACAAGGATACAATGAAAAACATGCTTTCTGAGTTCTAAGGTGTAGTTTTCCTTTAACAATGCAAGAAATGCATAAGCAATTTGTGCAATGTGCCTTTTTATTTTTAATGGATAGAACACTACCTGAAAATGCAATGTTTAGTATCCTAAACTAACAAATTACAATACAGTGTGTCTAGAAAATTCCAGTAGAAATACACTGGGTTGGGAAAAAATGTACCATATTGGTTGCTGGTAGGCATATGCTGTAAATGTTTAGTATGACATGTTTATGTATGTAAACTCTAAATGTTTAACACAACATGTTTTATTATAGCAATAACCCACGCCTGGGTGTGGGTAATGCTGGATTTACCCACGGTTGGTGTGGTTTGGTCATGAGGGTGAAGCCCGAGTGGCCAAATAAAGACAACTGTGGGTAAATCCAGCATTATCCACATCCAGAAGTGGTTATTATATACAATGACATTATTTAAGAAAAAAAATAATTACTTTTCTTAAATAATGGCATTGTATAATGCCTCCTTGCAGCCCTTCCGCAGCTGTCTGGTATTCTGCGGCAGTTCTGCTGGACTGCGCATGCGTATACTTACGCAGTACATCAGAGCTGTGGGCAAAAGCAATGGAGAAAGCAAGATCTCTGTTGCTCTTTACAACCTGTCTCGCTATGTTAAACGAGTTTAACATAGCGAGACAGCTTTAAAAAAAGCAACAGAGAATCTTTGTTGCTTTTTTTAAAGCTGTCTCGCTATGTTAAATCCATTTAGCATAGCGAGACAGTTTTGAAAAAAAGTAACAGAGAAAGCAAGATCTCCGTTGCTTTATAAAGTGTCTCGCTATGTTAAATGGGTTTAACATAGCGAGACAGCTTTAAAAAAAGCAACGGAGATGCTCTGTTGCTTTTTTTAAAGCTGTCTCGCTATGGTAAACTCATTTAACATAGCGAGACAGGTTGTAAAACGCAAAGGAGATCTTGCGTTCTCCATTGCTGTAAAAAAAAAAAAAAAGAGTTATACTAATATAAAAAGTCCGGGCGACCGGACCTTTTTCCATTACTATAACTCTGATTTACAATGTGCACGCTGACCAATCAGCATGCACGTTTTGGAATATTAATGGGGAGTCGTTGTATAATATTATATAAGTAACTGTAAGTACTTGTTCACTAATTTCCAACTGTATAGTTTCATATAGGTAATCCAGTTGTATAAATGTGGAGCTTTTCTCCCGAGGCCTCCACTGAAAATGGGTTATGTAACCCAGACGGACCATCCTGGTAAACAAATATCAAATAAATAAAATAAAATATAAAAAAATGTACACTATAGTGCACATGAGCTCTGCTGGGGTGGGGTGGGGGGAGCAAATGCAAATACAGTAAAAAAAAAAAGTGAAGTTCTTTTCAATCATCCTGTACCCACATGTTGGCTAAGCGCAATTGCTAAATTTAACTCACACATTAGACCTGTACTTACTGCTTTTGTTTTTGTGAAAAAAGATATAATAAGCCTCATTCAGGTGCTCTTTCTTTACAATTACTATTTGCTGCCTGGAAAGGCAGGGGGCTGTCTTAGTAAAAAAAAAAAGTAAATGACCTTAATTTTGATTGAATGGTGAAGAGTGTCAGCAGGCAAAATGTCTTCAGATATCTCATAATATCTCATAATTTATTTATTTTCTTAATATTACTTATATAGCTAATTAAGTATATTTTTCATATTTTTGTAAATATCTCAATAAACAAGCAGTCAGATAAAAATATCTTGCTATCAGGTGAAAGCTCAAGTCTGGCCAATAAATGTGCTCTGATAAGTGTTAAGGATGTGCAGTTTTCAAGTGATGAGAATTTGTGTGAAACTTTAAAGACAAATATCCTTCTGGGTTTACAAGCTTTAAAATAGTAACATTTGCTTGCATTATATTTTAACCTGATGTTTTTCAGAAAATGCTAGAGGTGTGATGTTTGAATGAGTGCAGGCTGTTAGAGGTGTGATGTTTGAATGAGTGCAGGCTGTTAGAGGTGTGATGTTTGAATGAGTGCAGGCTGTTAGAGGTGTGATGTTTGAATGAGTGCAGGCTGTTAGAGGTGTGATGTTTGAATGAGTGCAGGCTGTTAGAGGTGTGATGTTTGAATGAGTGCAGGCTGTTAGAGGTGTGATGTTTGAATGAGTGCAGGCTGTTAGAGGTGTGATGTTTGAATGAGTGCAGGCTGTTAGAGGTGTGATGTTTGAATGCGTGCAGGCTGTTAGAGGTGTGATGTTTGAATGCGTGCAGGCTGTTAGAGGTGTGATGTTTGAATGAGTGCAGGCTGTTAGAGGTGTGATGTTTGAATGAGTGCAGGCTGTTAGAGGTGTGATGTTTGAATGAGTGCAGGCTGTTAGAGGTGTGATGTTTGAATGAGTGCAGGCTGTTAGAGGTGTGATGTTTGGATGAGTGCAGGCTGTTAGAGGTGTGATGTTTGGATGAGTGCAGGCTGTTAGAGGTGTGATGTTTGGATGAGTGCAGGCTGTTAGAGGTGTGATGTTTGAATGAGTGCAGGCTGTTAGAGGTGTGATGTTTGAATGAGTGCAGGCTGTTAGAGGTGTGATGTTTGAATGAGTGCAGGCTGTTAGAGGTGTGATGTTTGAATGAGTGCAGGCTGTTAGAGGTGTGATGTTTGAATGAGTGCAGGCTGTTAGAGGTGTGATGTTTGAATGAGTGCAGGCTGTTCGAGGTGTGATGTTTGAATGAGTGCAGGCTGTTCGAGGTGTGATGTTTGAATGAGTGCAGGCTGTTCGAGGTGTGATGTTTGAATGAGTGCAGGCTGTTCGAGGTGTGATGTTTGAATGAGTGCAGGCTGTTCGAGGTGTGATGTTTGAATGAGTGCAGGCTGTTCGAGGTGTGATGTTTGAATGAGTGCAGGCTGTTCGAGGTGTGATGTTTGAATGAGTGCAGGCTGTTCGAGGTGTGATGTTTGAATGAGTGCAGGCTGTTCGAGGTGTGATGTTTGAATGAGTGCAGGCTGTTCGAGGTGTGATGTTTGAATGAGTGCAGGCTGTTCGAGGTGTGATGTTTGAATGAGTGCAGGCTGTTCGAGGTGTGATGTTTGAATGAGTGCAGGCTGTTGGAGGTGTGATGTTTGAATGAGTGAAGGCTGTTGGAGGTGTGATGTTTGAATGAGTGCAGGCTGTTCGAGGTGTGATGTTTGAATGAGTGCAGGCTGTTCGAGGTGTGATGTTTGAATGAGTGCAGGCTGTTCGAGGTGTGATGTTTGAATGAGTGCAGGCTGTTCGAGGTGTGATGTTTGAATGAGTGCAGGCTGTTAGAGGTGTGATGTTTGAATGAGTGCAGGCTGTTAGAGGTGTGATGTTTGAATGAGTGCAGGCTGTTAGAGGTGTGATGTTTGAATGAGTGCAGGCTGTTAGAGGTGTGATGTTTGAATGAGTGCAGGCTGTTAGAGGTGTGATGTTTGAATGAGTGCAGGCTGTTAGAGGTGTGATGTTTGAATGAGTGCAGGCTGTTAGAGGTGTGATGTTTGAATGAGTGCAGGCTGTTAAAGGTGTGATGTTTGAATGAGTGCAGGCTGTTAGAGGTGTGATGTTTGAATGAGTGCAGGCTGTTAGAGGTGTGATGTTTGAATGAGTGCAGGCTGTTAGAGGTGTGATGTTTGAATGAGTGCAGGCTGTTAGAGGTGTGATGTTTGAATGAGTGCAGGCTGTTAGTGGTGTGATGTTTGAATGAGTGCAGGCTGTTAGAGGTGTGATGTTTGTATGAGTGCAGGCTTTAGAGGTGTGATGTTTGAATGAGTGCAGGCTGTTAGAGGTGTGATGTTTGAATGAGTGCAGGCTGTTAGAGGTGTGATGTTTGAATGAGTGCAGGCTGTTAGAGGTGTGATGTTTGAATGAGTGCAGGCTGTTCGAGGTGTGATGTTTGAATGAGTGCAGGCTGTTCGAGGTGTGATGTTTGAATGAGTGCAGGCTGTTCGAGGTGTGATGTTTGAATGAGTGCAGGCTGTTCGAGGTGTGATGTTTGAATGAGTGCAGGCTGTTCGAGGTGTGATGTTTGAATTTGTGCAGGCTGTTCGAGGTGTGATGTTTGAATGAGTGCATGCTGTTCGAGGTGTGATGTTTGAATGAGTGCAGGCTGTTCGAGGTGTGATGTTTGAATGAGTGCAGGCTGTTCGAGGTGTGATGTTTGAATGAGTGCAGGCTGTTCGAGGTGTGATGTTTGAATGAGTGCAGGCTGTTCGAGGTGTGATGTTTGAATGAGTGCAGGCTGTTCGAGGTGTGATGTTTGAATGAGTGCAGGCTGTTCGAGGTGTGATGTTTGAATGAGTGCAGGCTGTTTGAGGTGTGATGTTTGAATGAGTGCAGGCTGTTCGAGGTGTGATGTTTGAATGAGTGCAGGCTGTTCGAGGTGTGATGTTTGAATGAGTGCAGGCTGTTTGAGGTGTGATGTTTGAATGAGTGCAGGCTGTTCGAGGTGTGATGTTTGAATGAGTGCAGGCTGTTCGAGGTGTGATGTTTGAATGAGTGCAGGCTGTTGAGGTGTGATGTTTGAATGAGTGCAGGCTGTTCGAGGTGTGATGTTTGAATGAGTGCAGGCTGTTAGAGGTGTGATGTTTGAATGAGTGCAGGCTGTTAGAGGTGTGATGTTTGAATGAGTGCAGGCTGTTAGAGGTGTGATGTTTGAATGAGTGCAGGCTGTTAGAGGTGTGATGTTTGAATGAGTGCAGGCTGTTAGAGGTGTGATGTTTGAATGAGTGCAGGCTGTTAGAGGTGTGATGTTTGAATGAGTGCAGGCTGTTAGAGGTGTGATGTTTGAATGAGTGCAGGCTGTTAGAGGTGTGATGTTTGAATGAGTGCAGGCTGTTAGAGGTGTGATGTTTGAATGAGTGCAGGCTGTTAGAGGTGTGATGTTTGAATGAGTGCAGGCTGTTAGAGGTGTGATGTTTGAATGAGTGCAGGCTGTTAGAGGTGTGATGTTTGAATGAGTGCAGGCTGTTCGAGGTGTGATGTTTGAATGAGTGCAGGCTGTTCGAGGTGTGATGTTTGAATGAGTGCAGGCTGTTCGAGGTGTGATGTTTGAATGAGTGCAGGCTGTTGGAGGTGTGATGTTTGAATGAGTGCAGGCTGTTGGAGGTGTGATGTTTGAATGAGTGCAGGCTGTTCGAGGTGTGATGTTTGAATGAGTGCAGGCTGTTCGAGGTGTGATGTTTGAATGAGTGCAGGCTGTTCGAGGTGTGATGTTTGAATGAGTGCAGGCTGTTAGAGGTGTGATGTTTGAATGAGTGCAGGCTGTTAGAGGTGTGATGTTTGAATGAGTGCAGGCTGTTAGAGGTGTGATGTTTGAATGAGTGCAGGCTGTTAGAGGTGTGATGTTTGAATGAGTGCAGGCTGTTAGAGGTGTGATGTTTGAATGAGTGCAGGCTGTTAGAGGTGTGATGTTTGAATGAGTGCAGGCTGTTAGAGGTGTGATGTTTGAATGAGTGCAGGCTGTTAGAGGTGTGATGTTTGAATGAGTGCAGGCTGTTAGAGGTGTGATGTTTGAATGAGTGCAGGCTGTTAGAGGTGTGATGTTTGAATGAGTGCAGGCTGTTAGAGGTGTGATGTTTGAATGAGTGCAGGCTGTTAGAGGTGTGATGTTTGAATGAGTGCAGGCTGTTAGAGGTGTGATGTTTGAATGAGTGCAGGCTGTTAGAGGTGTGATGTTTGAATGAGTGCAGGCTGTTAGAGGTGTGATGTTTGAATGAGTGCAGGCTGTTAGAGGTGTGATGTTTGAATGAGTGCAGGCTGTTAGAGGTGTGATGTTTGAATGAGTGCAGGCTGTTAGAGGTGTGATGTTTGAATGAGTGCAGGCTGTTAGAGGTGTGATGTTTGAATGAGTGCAGGCTGTTAGAGGTGTGATGTTTGAATGAGTGCAGGCTGTTCGAGGTGTGATGTTTGAATGAGTGCAGGCTGTTCGAGGTGTGATGTTTGAATGAGTGCAGGCTGTTCGAGGTGTGATGTTTGAATGAGTGCAGGCTGTTCGAGGTGTGATGTTTGAATGAGTGCAGGCTGTTCGAGGTGTGATGTTTGAATGAGTGCAGGCTGTTCGAGGTGTGATGTTTGAATGAGTGCAGGCTGTTCGAGGTGTGATGTTTGAATGAGTGCAGGCTGTTCGAGGTGTGATGTTTGAATGAGTGCAGGCTGTTCGAGGTGTGATGTTTGAATGAGTGCAGGCTGTTCGAGGTGTGATGTTTGAATGAGTGCAGGCTGTTCGAGGTGTGATGTTTGAATGAGTGCAGGCTGTTCGAGGTGTGATGTTTGAATGAGTGCAGGCTGTTCGAGGTGTGATGTTTGAATGAGTGCAGGCTGTTCGAGGTGTGATGTTTGAATGAGTGCAGGCTGTTCGAGGTGTGATGTTTGAATGAGTGCAGGCTGTTCGAGGTGTGATGTTTGAATGAGTGCAGGCTGTTCGAGGTGTGATGTTTGAATGAGTGCAGGCTGTTCGAGGTGTGATGTTTGAATGAGTGCAGGCTGTTCGAGGTGTGATGTTTGAATGAGTGCAGGCTGTTCGAGGTGTGATGTTTGAATGAGTGCAGGCTGTTAGAGGTGTGATGTTTGAATGAGTGCAGGCTGTTAGAGGTGTGATGTTTGAATGAGTGCAGGCTGTTAGAGGTGTGATGTTTGAATGAGTGCAGGCTGTTAGAGGTGTGATGTTTGAATGAGTGCAGGCTGTTAGAGGTGTGATGTTTGAATGAGTGCAGGCTGTTAGAGGTGTGATGTTTGAATGAGTGCAGGCTGTTAGAGGTGTGATGTTTGAATGAGTGCAGGCTGTTAGAGGTGTGATGTTTGAATGAGTGCAGGCTGTTAGAGGTGTGATGTTTGAATGAGTGCAGGCTGTTAGAGGTGTGATGTTTGAATGAGTGCAGGCTGTTAGAGGTGTGATGTTTGAATGAGTGCAGGCTGTTAGAGGTGTGATGTTTGAATGAGTGCAGGCTGTTAGAGGTGTGATGTTTGAATGAGTGCAGGCTGTTAGAGGTGTGATGTTTGAATGAGTGCAGGCTGTTAGAGGTGTGATGTTTGAATGAGTGCAGGCTGTTCGAGGTGTGATGTTTGAATGAGTGCAGGCTGTTCGAGGTGTGATGTTTGAATGAGTGCAGGCTGTTCGAGGTGTGATGTTTGAATGAGTGCAGGCTGTTCGAGGTGTGATGTTTGAATGAGTGCAGGCTGTTCGAGGTGTGATGTTTGAATGAGTGCAGGCTGTTCGAGGTGTGATGTTTGAATGAGTGCAGGCTGTTCGAGGTGTGATGTTTGAATGAGTGCAGGCTGTTCGAGGTGTGATGTTTGAATGAGTGCAGGCTGTTAGAGGTGTGATATTTGAATGAGTGCAGGCTGTTCGAGGTGTGATGTTTGAATGAGTGCAGGCTGTTAGAGGTGTGATGTTTGAATGAGTGCAGGCTGTTAGAGGTGTGATGTTTGAATGAGTGCAGGCTGTTAGAGGTGTGATGTTTGAATGAGTGCAGGCTGTTAGAGGTGTGATGTTTGAATGAGTGCAGGCTGTTAGAGGTGTGATGTTTGAATGAGTGCAGGCTGTTAGAGGTGTGATGTTTGAATGAGTGCAGGCTGTTAGAGGTGTGATGTTTGAATGAGTGCAGGCTGTTAGAGGTGTGATGTTTGAATGAGTGCAGGCTGTTAGAGGTGTGATGTTTGAATGAGTGCAGGCTGTTAGAGGTGTGATGTTTGAATGAGTGCAGGCTGTTAGAGGTGTGATGTTTGAATGAGTGCAGGCTGTTAGAGGTGTGATGTTTGAATGAGTGCAGGCTGTTAGAGGTGTGATGTTTGAATGAGTGCAGGCTGTTAGAGGTGTGATGTTTGAATGAGTGCAGGCTGTTAGAGGTGTGATGTTTGAATGAGTGCAGGCTGTTCGAGGTGTGATGTTTGAATGAGTGCAGGCTGTTCGAGGTGTGATGTTTGAATGAGTGCAGGCTGTTCGAGGTGTGATGTTTGAATGAGTGCAGGCTGTTAGAGGTGTGATGTTTGAATGAGTGCAGGCTGTTCGAGGTGTGATGTTTGAATGAGTGCAGGCTGTTCGAGGTGTGATGTTTGAATGAGTGCAGGCTGTTCGAGGTGTGATGTTTGAATGAGTGCAGGCTGTTCGAGGTGTGATGTTTGAATGAGTGCAGGCTGTTCGAGGTGTGATGTTTGAATGAGTGCAGGCTGTTCGAGGTGTGATGTTTGAATGAGTGCAGGCTGTTCGAGGTGTGATGTTTGAATGAGTGCAGGCTGTTCGAGGTGTGATGTTTGAATGAGTGCAGGCTGTTCGAGGTGTGATGTTTGAATGAGTGCAGGCTGTTCGAGGTGTGATGTTTGAATGAGTGCAGGCTGTTCGAGGTGTGATGTTTGAATGAGTGCAGGCTGTTCGAGGTGTGATGTTTGAATGAGTGCAGGCTGTTCGAGGTGTGATGTTTGAATGAGTGCAGGCTGTTCGAGGTGTGATGTTTGAATGAGTGCAGGCTGTTCGAGGTGTGATGTTTGAATGAGTGCAGGCTGTTCGAGGTGTGATGTTTGAATGAGTGCAGGCTGTTAGAGGTGTGATGTTTGAATGAGTGCAGGCTGTTCGAGGTGTGATGTTTGAATGAGTGCAGGCTGTTCGAGGTGTGATGTTTGAATGAGTGCAGGCTGTTCGAGGTGTGATGTTTGAATGAGTGCAGGCTGTTCGAGGTGTGATGTTTGAATGAGTGCAGGCTGTTAGAGGTGTGATGTTTGAATGAGTGCAGGCTGTTAGAGGTGTGATGTTTGAATGAGTGCAGGCTGTTCGAGGTGTGATGTTTGAATGAGTGCAGGCTGTTCGAGGTGTGATGTTTGAATGAGTGCAGGCTGTTCGAGGTGTGATGTTTGAATGAGTGCAGGCTGTTCGAGGTGTGATGTTTGAATGAGTGCAGGCTGTTCGAGGTGTGATGTTTGAATGAGTGCAGGCTGTTCGAGGTGTGATGTTTGAATGAGTGCAGGCTGTTCGAGGTGTGATGTTTGAATGAGTGCAGGCTGTTCGAGGTGTGATGTTTGAATGAGTGCAGGCTGTTCGAGGTGTGATGTTTGAATGAGTGCAGGCTGTTCGAGGTGTGATGTTTGAATGAGTGCAGGCTGTTCGAGGTGTGATGTTTGAATGAGTGCAGGCTGTTCGAGGTGTGATGTTTGAATGAGTGCAGGCTGTTCGAGGTGTGATGTTTGAATGAGTGCAGGCTGTTCGAGGTGTGATGTTTGAATGAGTGCAGGCTGTTCGAGGTGTGATGTTTGAATGAGTGCAGGCTGTTCGAGGTGTGATGTTTGAATGAGTGCAGGCTGTTCGAGGTGTGATGTTTGAATGAGTGCAGGCTGTTCGAGGTGTGATGTTTGAATGAGTGCAGGCTGTTCGAGGTGTGATGTTTGAATGAGTGCAGGCTGTTAGAGGTGTGATGTTTGAATGAGTGCAGGCTGTTCGAGGTGTGATGTTTGAATGAGTGCAGGCTGTTAGAGGTGTGATGTTTGAATGAGTGCAGGCTGTTAGAGGTGTGATGTTTGAATGAGTGCAGGCTGTTAGAGGTGTGATGTTTGAATGAGTGCAGGCTGTTAGAGGTGTGAAGTTTGAATGAGTGCAGGCTGTTAGAGGTGTGATGTTTGAATGAGTGCAGGCTGTTAGTGGTGTGATGTTTGAATGAGTGCAGGCTGTTAGAGGTGTGATGTTTGTATGAGTGCAGGCTGTTAGAGGTGTGATGTTTGAATGAGTGCAGGCTGTTAGAGGTGTGATGTTTGAATGAGTGCAGGCTGTTAGAGGTGTGATGTTTGAATGAGTGCAGGCTGTTAGAGGTGTGATGTTTGAATGAGTGCAGGCTGTTAGAGGTGTGATCTTTGAATGAGTGCAGGCTGTTAGAGGTGTGATGTTTGAGTGAGTGCAGGCTGCTCGAGGTGTGATGTTTGAATGAGTGCAGGCTGTTCGAGGTGTGATGTTTGAATGAGTGCAGGCTGTTCGAGGTGTGATGTTTGAATGAGTGCAGGCTGTTAGAGGTGTGATGTTTGAATGAGTGCAGGCTGTTCGAGGTGTGATGTTTGAATGAGTGCAGGCTGTTAGAGGTGTGATGTTTGAATGAGTGCAGGCTGTTAGAGGTGTGATGTTTGAATGAGTGCAGGCTGTTAGAGGTGTGATGTTTGAATGAGTGCAGGCTGTTAGAGGTGTGAAGTTTGAATGAGTGCAGGCTGTTAGAGTTGTGATGTTTGAATGAGTGCAGGCTGTTAGTGGTGTGATGTTTGAATGAGTGCAGGCTGTTAGAGGTGTGATGTTTGTATGAGTGCAGGCTTTTAGAGGTGTGATGTTTGAATGAGTGCAGGCTGTTAGAGGTGTGATGTTTGAATGAGTGCAGGCTGTTAGAGGTGTGATGTTTGAATGAGTGCAGGGTGTTAGAGGTGTGATGTTTGAATGAGTGCAGGCTGTTAGAGGTGTGATGTTTGAATGAGTGCAGGCTGTTAGAAGTGTGATGTTTGAATGAGTGCAGGCTGTTAGAGGTGTGATGTTTGAATGAGTGCAGGCTGTTAGAGGTGTGATGTTTGAATGAGTGCAGGCTATTAGAGGTGTGATGTTTGAATGAGTGCAGGCTGTTTGAGGTGTGATGTTTGAATGAGTGCAGGCTGTTAGAGGTGTGATGTTTGAATGAGTGCAGGCTGTTAGAGGTGTGATGTTTGAATGAGTGCAGGCTGTTAGAGGTGTGATGTTTGAATGAGTGCAGGCTGTTAGAGGTGTGATGTTTGAATGAGTGCAGGCTGTTAGAGGTGTGATGTTTGAATGAGTGCAGGCTGTTAGAGGTGTGATGTTTGAATGAGTGCAGGCTGTTAGAGGTGTGATGTTTGAATGAGTGCAGGCTGTTAGAGGTGTGATGTTCCAGAGCTGAGAGGTGATAATGAGTTAAAGATGAAGAGACAAGCTGCGTACGCATCCAGGAGCACACGTGAGCAACTGTGTTTGGGGTGTGCAAGTTGGTAACTTGTTATTCAGTAGATAGAGTAAGTATTTACTGCAATGTGAATGCATTTGTGTGATTCTTCATTATACCTTTTACTTGTGTTTTAATTGTTTTGATAAGTGGTTATTTAGCTGTAATGCAGTACTGTAATGTCGGAGTACTGTACAGCTATCTCTCTCTCTAAATTAAGATCATGAATTCAGCAACCAAAACAGTCATTTGAAATTCAAGCTTTAGAAGCCGAATTCATGATAACTTCTGTGGGGCGTGTGTGTGTGTGTGTGTGTGTGTGTGTGTGTGTGTGTGTGTGTGTGTGTGTGTGTGTGTGTGTGTGTGTGTGTGTGTGAATTTCTTCAGTGGAGGCCTGGGGAGAAAAGCTTCAGAACAATTGCTAACATACTATACGTAAGATATTTACATGAGCATATGAAGTCTTATGTTAATTCCTTCTGTTATTTTGCTGGAAATTACAATAATGTTGATTTAAAAATCTGGGTAGAGCATCTGTATATTTTTGATTTTCTTGCTTTGATAATAATTATTGATATTCCTTTTCTTATTTTGATAGAAATACACTTTTGTAATATTTTTTGGGGGGCTAAGGTAACAACACAACATAAAGAACTGTGGTCATTATTAATTCCATTTGCAAAGAAGCCCCTCTGTTTTTCTATGAGTGCTGCAGTTTGTTTGTATGGACATGATGATATGGACACAGTCCCTTTTCAGGGGTGACACAGGAGCAATGTCTAATTAACTGATTTTGCTCAAGGTCACTCAGTAAGCAAATGAGGGCTTGGGGAATCAAACCCTTGTACTGCAGAAAGTGAAATAACTGAATTAACCCTCTGCGCCAACTGCCAGGCACAGTAGAAGTAAAATATCTCTCTAATGTATGCTTTCCACCAGAGGCTATTTGACCTCTGCCAAAAGGTTGGGTAAAACTAATGCCAGAATAAATGTAAGTCTTTCTTATGTCAAAAGTAAAAATGTTTATTTATTTATCTATCTTTGTTTATGGGGAAAGTCCAACTGAGATTGATCCAATTTTCAGCGGAGGCCCAGGGAGAAAAACACCAGAGTTATTACAGATATAAATACTAAATACTAGATATTTCACTAGAAATATATTTGTTTCACTTGTAAAGTGCAGTGGCCATAATGCTAAGATCTAGTGTCTAAAGCTGTGAAGTCATTCAGAACTGTGCTGTGGCAAAAGCGCTGAGGACAGAATTTCAGTCTTAGGTTTGTGTTGTGTTTTGCTGTCACCCTTTCCACCAGAAATGCTCCATTGTGAAGGGCCAATTAGTAAGGGCCACACACATTATTTCACAACAGAGTGATTTCTTGGTTGAATACCAGCTCCTTAAGTCTATGTTCTTGGGCCATGGTTATCCACAGAATCTACTAGATAGCCTTATAGAGGAAGTAGGTCACAAGAGACTTGACAGGGTTTATACCCTATTTTAAGTGTTAAGACCCACGGTTTGAATATATCCCCTACTCATAACTCCCCATCACGGAATGATACTCAAACCCAACTTAATGGTGGTAGTCTAATACCTAACAACAGTGAACCATGCTTGAATTTTATTACAACTTTCACTTTTGATAAGTAAGGCCCCCTAATATAACCTTCAGGAGAGGGAGAAATCTTAAAAACTTATTGGAAGTACATGGTAGAGGTACTCCAAGAGTTACAGGAATGTTTAAATGTGAGTCCTGTAGTATTTGTAGGTATACAGAAGTTACCAACTCCTTTACAATAGACCAAGTTCAGTATAGGGTAAATTTTAGATTTAACTGCCAGTCTAAGAATGTTGTGTATCTAGCCAGATGTAAATTCTGTCCAGCATACTATAGTGGGAAAATGGGGCATAGGCTCCACGATATAGTGTATGAACACCAATATGCAATTTCTAAATTAAAATTGGAAAATGCCTTGGCAAAACATATTTATTTATGTCAAGGGCACAGATTTATATATATGGCCATTGACCAGGTATCCCAACCCTTAAGGGGTGGCCCAGTCCCCCTTCACTTAGAGGAACTTGAACTTGCTTGGCAGATAAGGCTGAACGCCTACAAATTTCCAGGGCTTAATGATATGTGTTCCATCAGTTGTATATTGAAATGTAAAAATTTAAGAAGATGATGGTGAAAGGTGGCACTTGTGTTTGAGATTTATTTTCAAACATGTAGTTGCTTTGACATTCCGCTTTAATTTCTACAAATGTGTAAATTAATATGTGCATATCCTGATATTTATTTAATGTTTGGTGTCCCTATGGCAGTTTATTTGGATCGAGTATTTTTATCAAAATTTTTTTATTAATCTTTATTGACTGTGAAGCAATACCTAGTATAATTTTTAAAGTATAATTTACTGTACTAAAGCTAATTTCACTTATTATATCAGATAGTTTAATTATCTTAATCATTGGTTTTGGAATCTACAGTGTTAGCTTTTTAAATATAATAGTATTTGTGTACAGCTTTAAGTAACAATGTTGCTTTAAATGCGAGTTTTAATACGTCACTTCCACTTTGTTTTAAATGCGATGTGGAGCAAATGATTTTTCACTTCTGAATAAGTTTGCTTTGGTGCAAACGAAAACGCTTCAAGTTTTGGTATTAAACGGAAGATTCGTCTCCTGAGCTGTGCCGTTTTTTGTTATTTTAATTAGTTTGCTTGTGTTTTGTAATGACATTCTGAAGGACAGAAGTATAGCCTTTTAAAGACTGGCCCCAGTGGCCTTTGGTGCCACAGTCTGACATTTAGCAACAGATCATGGGCACAGTGAGTAGTGTTGCCATCTCACAGTGCTTGCCTACAATTGTGTTTTTGATTGTGGCTTCTTCTGTGTGACGTCTGCATGTCTTCTCTATCTCTACATGGGTTAATCCATGTGATCTGTTTCTTCCAACACCCCAAAGATATCATGTAGGTTAATCAGTGTTCCTCTAATTTCCTGTAGTAAGTGTGCGGTGTATGTAGGCTTGAGTATCTAATGGCAGACCTGGCTTGTCAGGGGCAGTGTCAGTATGTGTTCATATGTGAAAAAAATCAATGTACTTTGATATAGACCTAGCTTCCCTGGAATGGTTTATACCTTACTGTAGACCCAGCTTGTCAGGTGCAGATTACATGTGAGAAAAAAATACAGCTGACATTTTTTTTGGTGGACACACAGAATATTACGTACTCACACACACACACACACACACACACACACACACACACACACACACACACACACAGTTAACAACTTGCTACCTTTCAAACATAATAACATCTAGCCAATCAGAGCTTAAGGATACCTGGCAGCTTCCGTACCCCAGGCTGTATAAGTGAATTTTGACACAAGCTTGCTACGTCTTTGCTATGCATCTGGATCCACTCAGGTTGCTATTCCTTGTGTGGAGGGCTAGAAAGAGTAGAGTCATTATTTATTTAACTTTCCTGATTGCTACTGTTTGTGTTGAGGTCCAGGGATAGTCTGGTCACAAAGTCTGGGTGGGTTAAAATGGGAAGGGGTGGGGCAGCATGAACAACGGGGCAGAGGCACAAGCACTACAACTTAGAGCACAAACTGGAAAAACCTGTCTATTACCCTGGTTGGATGAACAAATCTTTAAAATAAAACATTTAGATAGCACTTGTTTGAGGACAACTATGTTTATTTGTTTTATTTTTGTTTTTCTTTCTTTATTTTTATTTTATGGGTGGTGCAGTGGTGTAGTGGTTAGTGTAGCCAATTCACAGCAAGACAAAACCAGTGTGTGTCCATGCAGCCAAAACCTTTTCTCTTCACCTGAAGTCACTTGAGGTACTACATGAGCTTTTTGCTTCTTCTTAAACTCACAGCAAAATGTTCTCCGGTTTGATTCATGACTGGGGTGCCTTCTATGCAGAGTCTGAATGCTCTCCCTGTATTTGCATGGGTTTTGTTTGGGTGCTCTGGTTTCCTCCCACATTCCAAAGACATGCATCTTTCTGGGCATCCACTAAAAATGGGGACTTTCCCAGTAAACTAAATTAAATAAATAAAATTTATTCTGAAATAGGACATTTTCTGGTTAAAAAAACTATTGTTTCCTTTTTACACAGAGCACGTGGATGAAGATTAAATATATCTATCATTTATCAACTGACTGTGTTGAGTGGGGCTTTGCACACTGAACCAAAAGGAATTTTTTATTTTTCATTTATTAACTGACTTTTGCCATGCTAGGCAAATTCTATTTTCAGAAGGAATCTGGGAGAAAAGCTCCCAACAATGTAACATAAACAGAAACATTTTACATTATACTTACACCCATATTAAGTTCATTGATATTCATAAAGAGATAGTGAGTTGAGTACTCAAATGTACACACGGTTAAATAGTTGGACACAATACAATTCAGGAACCACAGAGTATAGTATAGTGTTGACATAAACCACAATGCTACATAAATATATGTTGAGTTAGTGAGTCATGTTCCATGGACTGCAGAGTAGTAGCTATGAACAACCTAATCAGATATTTAGGTAAGTGAAACTACGCGATTACTGTATCAGATACTTCAATATTACAACTTAAATAAGATGAAGAGCAACTGACTGCTAGTTCCTCTCTCAGTATCTCTTATGACTAGCAGCTGACATGCAGAGTGGCCCTAATAGGAAACATAAAATGTTATGAATTAACGTGCAGTTTGGATGAAATCAGATGGGCTCAGACTGGAGGTAATGACCATAGGGAACCTGCATATACAAAACTGAGGTGTTTCAAGCAGCAGTAATATATGATGTGATGAGTGTCTGTACACATTGCTGATTGTATAAGTTAGCTTGAAACAGTGCACACAAATATTAACAAAGGATATAGTATTTTTTTAGAAAGAGAATACTCTGTTACAATACCTGTATAAGACAATATACCAGCTCAGGTAAATAGGGCAAAGTATCATCTTACCATATAGTGATGAATAGCTTAAACACTACAGGACACAGTTAATCATAGATGAATGACATTATTAGCTTATTTTACAGCTGTGGCATGAAGATGAAGATAGCAAGAAGGGACTTTAAACAGTATGGGAGAAGAAATTGGTCTGGTGTCAGCTGACTGTTGAAGATTCATGGAAGGCACATTCTCTGAATTTTGAAGATGTCTGATTTTTAAGTGAGAATTATTTTGTAGACTTATTGATGCTGGGGCTATACCAGGATACTAAATTGCTTAGGTCAGCTGATGGGTTTTTCATGCTAACTTATGAGGAAAACCTGACAGAATACATTCCATTTTTTGGAATGTCATCCATCTTGTGTTATAAAGAGCTGGCAATAATAGGAAGAGGAAGAAAAGATTACTGTAAACTTTCCATTTCTGTTGTACAGTACTAAAAAATCTGTTGCACACTTTTTGGTAGTGCATTGAATGATGACAACCCATGGCAACTGATCTGTATAGGACCCTGTATCTCAACACGGTTTCAGCATAGACTTCTCTGAGTGCAGTTCAGAGATAAACGTCTGAACCTTTAAAGCACCACTAACTTTTCATTTAAGTTCAGTTAATGAAATAAACACATAATACCCAATGTATTAGGAAATCTAAATAAATGTAGGGTGGGATTCAATAATGCCTGCACTAAGTGTACACTGTTCTGAGTGAAAAGACAACACAAACATAACTCACACCTTCTTCCTCCTAATTTTAATTTTCCTACTAATATTATTGCAGCTTTAAATACTGACAGGAGGGATTCAAAAAGGTTACCACAAAGTGTAGGCTACATGTACACTTAGTGTAATCTTTCTGAGGGACTAGAAGACACAGAAATGTGATAAGAATGTTCTTGAATACACATTGTGCACATTTACTGTAGACTTTATTGAATCTGGCCCTTAGTGTAAAACTTTTGTTGAACTTTAAATCTAAATGTGAAAGAATGCTTTATGCACACATATCAACTACAAAACAATGCTAAGTGTTAATATTTTGGCTGTGAGGTCTTAGAGAGCAGTACTTCAGATGTTAACCTGATGTTCTGTTAAATTATCAACCTAAATAATTCTGACATAAAATTAACACCTCTTGAGAACAGTCTGTATTAACACAGCTTGTTAGAATTTTAAAATGGCAATATACATGTTATGGCATGTGCAACTTTTACTGTCTTCATCCCCCACTGTGACTCTCTATCCCTAGCACTTAGCATAAGGGCAAACATACACTTGTCCATTTATTCAAGTTGCTGGACACTCTACAGAAGGGTTTTGGATGCCATATGTATTTTATGGATGGCTTCCCTTGAGAAATTACAAGAATGTGTAACCTCTTTTGAAAAATACTATTACATTTTTAGGTTTTACACACAATTTTTCCCATGAAAGGCTGCACTATCTAGATGTAGAAATTTATAAAAAGGATAAAAATGTAATTCTAAGATTTTTATAAAGTCCACATTTTCCAGTTCCTACCTACATTTTGACAGTGCGCACCTTTTCATTGTAAAAGGAACATACTTAAGGGACAATATGTGTGTGCAAGCAGAATGACTTCTGGAAATGAGGACTATGTCGAAGAGAGTGAATTACTGGAGAAATTATTTATGGAAAGGGGTTATTCGATAGAGATGATCCAAGAAGTTAGAAATGAAGTCAATGCAGGTAGGAAAGAAAAATTCAAACCTATTTTGGGTGAGTTATTAACAAATCAAACAGGACTGAGTACAGGATCCGAAGATGATTTTGGGAATGCTGTGGTACTAAAATGTAATGCTAGTGCTGATTTAGTTAGGAAAATTATGAAAACGGTGTGGGAAAGATTTGCGGGGTTCACTGATTTAGGGGGCATTCCCAAGGAGACATTAAAAGTGGTTTATAAAAACTCCCAAAATTTGAAATGTTTGTTAGAAGATGACCACAAAGATAATAAGGTGGTTAGAAGGAAGAAAGGGACTTATAAGTGTGTGCAGTGCTCACAATGTCGTTACATAATGAACAAAGAAAAAATATTCCTAGCTAGTAGGAATAAGTTAATAATTGTCAATTAATTTTCAAATTGTAATTCTTCTGGGTTAATTTACCTCACAAGCTGTGAAGAATGCAATTCTTTTTACATAGGGAAAACAAAACGTAAGCTGAGGAGAAGGATTTACAAACACTATTAATGATATACAAACCAAGAAAGAAACAAATGCTTTATATAAACACTTGAGGGAATGTAAAATGGCACATTTTTTGCTTTAGAAGAAGTAAGAAAGGAAATAAGAAGGGGGATCTTGAAGGAAAAAACAAATAGATGAAGTTATGGTGGCAAATAACATTACAGGCCACTGTTCTACCTGGTTTGAATGTTTGAATGAGAATACTTCCATTGCCCCATCATTAAAAATGAGAGCAGCCAAACTGCAATATAGAGAAGAACAAAAAACATTTTAACAACTGGCAACTTCTCACTTAGGAAATAACAATATTATGAGGCATCATTCTCTTATGGGGTAAGCATTAAAGTCTGATGAAAATGTCATTGCTAAGGTTAGAAAATGGATGTAATGGCATGCATATGTCACAAAAGGGTGCACTTCGCTAGCATTTCACCAACTTGTTAAAATATATATACATATTAATATACTTTTTATCCATGCATTTTAGGGTTCATGAAAAACATTTTTTAACTATTTAAATATTGTTTTAACTAGATAAATGTATGGTTTTGCAGATGAACATTTAGGATGTATTTGTCAGTATGTTTTTTATAAAAGTTTTTAAATGGCTTTTTAACAGCATTTTAACATGTGTTTTATTTTAACTGATTACATTACTAAATTTACTGCTTTAATTGAATAATGACAGGGGTATAAAAGTTGGGTTAATGTTTTTTGTCTGCATCTGAAGCTGTTCATAGGTTCATACTAGGCTATCTGCCCTAGGGCATTTATAAACCTAGCCAGAGTGTGTTTGGCTTTCGCCACCCATTTTAAATTAATTTTGCTATGCCTTTTTTTGAGGTTAGTATACTGTGCCTCTGTCTAACAGTGACACAGAATTGATAGCCGGGGTAAACCTACGATCTCCCATCCACTCATCAAGATTCCTCTTGAAGAGAGTCAATGTGGGACTCTGCCTAACCTGGACTGGGATTTTATTCCAGAGTGAAGGGAGCCTCTGGGTTATGAATCTGTCCCTCCAGCATGTCCTATTTATTTCAGTGCTGAGGTTCAAGTCTCTCGAGCGCATAGCTCGATGGGATTTGGATTTTCTGAGGTGCAGCATGTCCATTAATTCCGGGTTGGACATGGCTTTATACGTCAGGCACAGATCGCCTCTGAGCAGGCGGTATGCCACTGAGCAGAGCTGGAGTTTCTTTAACCGGGCAGCATATGGCATCTGTTTGAGCCCTTTGATCCTCTTGGTGAGGTACTTTTGGGGTCTTTCTAGTTGCTGCAGGTGTCTGGTAAGGTACATCCCAAAAGGGGCATTTTACTCAATTATGGGCCTGATGAGGGATGAGTAAAGAGGCACGATGACCTCCCCTGATCTAGATGTGAATCCCTTCATGATTAGGTGGGCTATATAAAATGTTTTTCTAACCACTCTGGCCACGTGGTTGTCAAATGAGAGATTGCTATCAACTTGGGTCCCCAGGTCCCTAATGACTTGTTCTGTACTTAATGGATTACCACCTATATGGTAATTTGTGGGCACTTTGTTTTTGCCAAAGGGGATGACTATACACTTTTTGGCATTTAGCTTGAGGCCATGGCTCTGGCACCAGTTGTCTGTTTCTATGAGGCCCTTTTGGAGGATGCTTGTGTCGGCTGGAGAGTTGATTATGGCGCCCAGTTTGCAGTCATCTACGAACTTGGTCAGCCACAGTCCTTCCATGTTGGCCTGTACCACCGAGAAATATATACCGAACAAGAGAGGTCCCAGGACTGAGCCTTGTGGGATGCCACTTGTAACTGGTTTGGAGTATGACATGGCTCCAGCAATTCTAACCATGTGGGTTCTATCCTTGAGCCAGTTTGCAACCCATCTAGTGACATAGGGGTTTATATTTAAGCTGGTGAGCTTATCTATAATGCCCGAGTGGGGTATTGTATCGAAGGCTTTTGCGAGGTCCAGGTAGGCTGTGTGGACCACCTTCCCCTCGTCAATGGCCTTGGTGACTGTTTCAAAGAAATCGACCAGGTTTAAGAGGCAGGATCTGCCCTTAACAAAGCCAAACTGAGTAGGATCCAGTGTCTGTAAGTCCCCAATATCTTTATTTATGAGGTCCATGATGATCCTTTCCATAGCTTTGCAGACCAAGCTAGTCAGGCTTATGGGGCGATAGTTTCCAGGATCCGTTGAGGCACCACCTTTGTGGAGAGGGACCGCTGTTGCTGTACGCCACTCTTTGGGTACATATCCTGTAGTAAGGCTAAGATTGAACAGTAGTTTTATGTTTGGGTTTAGCTCTTCTTGGAGTTCATGTAGGACGCAGCCCAGGACACCATCTGGTCCCATTGATGCTGTGTTTTTTGCTTTGGAGAGGGCGGCTCTTACCTGAGCATCTGAGATGTCAGGGGGGTAGCACTCTGTTGGGATAGATATTTGCCCTTTGCTGGGAGGGGAGAAGTTTGCACTGAACCTGTCAGCTAGGATGTTGGCAATGTCTGTGGGCTCGGTGTATTTTTGTCATTTTGGACTAATTCTGAGCATATCTGGGAATTCCCACCCAGGTTCCTAACATAACTAAAGAAAGCCTTGTGATTATCCTTAGTGTCCTGTGCAATTTTTCTCTCAAAGCTGGCCTTAGACGATTTTATGAGTGCCCGTAGTTTTTTGCTAATACTGATCAGAGATGCCTTCCCTTTTTGGGATTTTGCTCTATCATGTAGTAGCTTCCTCCTTCTATTGTATAGTTTGTTTATGGCTGGGGTCCACCAGACAGGACGTCTGCCTTTGGAGGATTGGGTCTTGGTTTTATTTGGGATTGCATGATCCATGCATTCCTGAAGGTGTTCATAGAATGCGTTTATAAAGGATTCTGCGGTCTGGGCAGTATTTTCCACAGGCCCGGGGGCTTTGAAGGATTCCGCCTCAGTTTTGAGGCATGTGAAATTTGCTTTAGAGAAGTTTTTCACTGTGGTTTTCTGGGCAGGGGGTGGGGTCGGGATGTGAATAATCAGTGAGATTAGTTTATGGTCTGATCTTACCAGTGAGGGATACACTTCTGGTCTGGAGCATAGTGTCCCCATGTTGGTGATGATCAGGTCCAGTATGTTTTCCCCTCTTGTGGGAGTGGTAACAAGTTGTTCCATAGCATTTGAGTTTATAAATTCTAGGAACCTTTGTGCTAGGGTGTTGGAGCAAGAGTAATGCTCCCAGTCTATGTTTGGGTAGTTGAAGTCGCCCAATATAATGGTGTTTGGAGAGACCTTCATATTTTCCAGTATTCTCAGGAAGGCTGAGTGGGGTTCCTGAGTTTGGGAGGGTGGTCTGTAGCAGGCTATAAACTGGAAGGCAGTTTTACCCACTGTTAGTTGCACATGGATAGTCTCTGATGCTTCGTGCTGTGCCACCAACCTGGAGGTGTGGGTATCTTTGACGAATATTGATACTCCCCCTCTTTTTGTGGTTCGGTCCAAGTTTTGGGGCCGAAAAGCATGGTATGAAGTACAACCTGGTAGTGCTGGGGTGCTCTCGGGAGCCTTGAACCAGGTTTCTGTTACTGCACAGATATCGATGTTCTCCATGCTAAGGAGAGTTTCGAGTGCGTGCATCTTGAGGTTTAGACTTCTGGCGTTGAGTAGCATTACTCTTAGTTTCTTATCCCTTGTGATACCTATGGAGGTGGGTTTGTCTTTTGAGCCTTGCCTAAAAAATATCCAAAAGCCCAGGGGTGACAGGTGCAAGCCATCCCTAGCGAAGCATCGTGGCTTGTCGAGCATGTCATCCCAGGCTGACAGGCATTGGATCCCCTTTGAATGACACCAATACTTAAGCCAATTGTTGAAATTGATCATCTTGTCTTCATATTGTGGCATCATTCTTGGTGAGGGTAAGATGCTACTCAAGGTCAGGGTCATACCGGCCTGGGCTACATGCTCAGAGAGCTCCTCTATGTCTCTTTTCATGTAGTCCAGGGAGGTATTTCTCAGGTCCTTCACACCAGCATGGACAATGACTGAGTCATATTTGTACTTGTCTTGGAGTGACCTGAGTGCTTGTGTTATGTGGCGGATCCTAGCGCCCGACAGGCAGCTCACCGTGACCTTCTCCTTGTTCAGCCTGGTGAGCGGGACGTCAGTGTGCCTGACGATAGAGTCACCTATTACAAGTGTATAAGGTGTGTTGTTTAGCCTTAAGGGCTGTGACTGTTCGGCACACTGGCTTTGTGAGCTATGTGTTGCACGTGTTTTGTTTTGGGGTAGCGGTTGCTTGGGTGGCTGCTTTGGAGGTCTCTGCTGCTTAGGCAGATTTTTATTTAGAGCCTCAGTATGTTTTGTGTGTTTATGTGTTTGGTTTGTTGTCATGGTAGGTCTATGTGAGACTGGAATTGTAGTGAGTGTGGTTTCCTTCTCCTCCTGACTGGTTACGCCAGTACTGAGTTGAGAGAGCTTAGCCTCCAGTTTGGCTATATGGTTGCATCTCTCACATGTGTTGGAATTTGTTGGGAGGAGGAGAGGGTTGTCTGTGTACATGAGGCAGTTGTAACATTGCCTCAAGATTCCCAGATTCACCAGCTGGACCGGAGAGGAGATTGACAACTGACCTTTGGACATGCTAGAATAGTATTGGGAATTCCTTTATAATTGAAAAAAGGGCCAATGGGGAACAAGGTACTCAAGGGGAGTTTGTGAGGGTGTAGTGCTTTTAATTTTTTAGAGCTGACTTATATAATTGCTTTAGTGAGCAAGTGCCAGGTAACTTAAATGCAATGTGTTACAGGTAATTTAAATGCAAAAACGACAAACAGTAACTTTCTTTCAAGTGAAACAAGGAAATAAGTACAGTAAGCAATGCAGATATCACTAGGGATCCACAGAAGTGCTAAAAGGCTGTGTTTTAGGTGGAATTAGCGTTTCAGGGAAATAAACAAACAACAAGCATACAAACAAAGCTAAATTCAGCAGGCCTGGATCTAGTCTATGCTACAGCAAACAAGGTGTACCAATTTCAGTATGAAACTGTTGTTTTCCATCTTTCCAGGGCAGTTTGGATCTTGTTACTTGTGACTTTTTGGTGCCTTGTATTCAGTTGTTTTTTTTTTGAAAATGACATCCAGATTGTTAATCTAGGATGTCCTGCAGGGGAGAAATTAATCTTTTTTTTTTCCACTTATTATTCATATTTATGTTCATATGTTCATAACTGAGTGACCTACATTTTATTGAGATGTATGGTGTGAAACACCAATTTTGGAGACAGGACAATTCAATGAAAATGCCAGTTTACATCTCGCTATACCTTTAAATATTGCTAGTTATTAGTAATTATGAAAATAAGCAATATTTCCATATTAAAACAATACATCAAAAGTCAAGTGATTTACTAATGGCTGAATAATAGGCAAAACTTTACATGTTGAAGAAAACGCTAATATTTGCTCTGTAAGTTGCACATCTTGAAAGATATCCAGTATTATTTCTATTGCTAATTCACGATTAAACACGTGTTTTCAAATTTCTATGAATATCTCAGTAAACATGCACATATAGAGGAATGTTTTGTTGTCTTGTGAAATCTTATGTCTGGGTAACAAAAATGTTTTCTAACAACACATGTTTAGGTTGTATAGTTTTCAAGATACAAGAATTTGTGAAAGTGTATAAAATATATCTTTGCATTATAATATATTACAGTATTTATGGAAAATATTTTGATGGCAATGACAATTATAACTGTAAAGAACATTTGTACAATTTAATAGCTTTTATTGTTCACAAACTATTTATAATTGTTTATCTTATGCTCTAAGTTTATTTTTCACAAAAGTTCTCTGGAATACTCTATTAGAGGTGTGACATTTCACACCACATAGATGTTACTGAGTTAAGAAGCACACGTCATTATCAAGTAAAATAATTAGGTGGGGTGTGTTAAGATGCCACAGTCTCTTTACAAGCAATATTACTGAAAACAAAGATTGCATCAATGAAAAAGTGGTTGATTGCTTCTGAAAACACTGCAATTGTCTGCATTATAATCCTTTTGAGGTGGGTCCTGGGGGGCACTAAAAGTGAATATTCCATGATTTCTGTTAGTCAAGGTATGCTTTGATATATTTTCTGTATTTTTTCAGACTGGATTTTACATTGCTTTGATTACTGATATTGATTCAGATGACTGTAATCAAATAATACGTAAAGATCATGTCTAATAGCTTCCAAACACAGAAAACCAGATAAATAGTTCTGCATTAGTCAGTTAATTGGCAAACTATTAATTTAATAGTTTGAGAATTACTTAACTAATACACAGTTTCTTATCTACACTAATCCAGCACAATTAGAGATGGTACAGTACCCAGAGTGACATCAACAACTCCCGCCTGCATATCAGAACCTGAGGGCAGATTCTAACCCCCGCTCTTCTGGCTTTCTTACTGAATACAGTGGTGCAGTAAAATGAGTTACACGTTGATGCTGAAAGTTTGTTTATAACACTCCTATTACAATTCATGCCAAAAAGGACAAGTAACAGTGATTCTTAGAGGTATGGAATGTAAGTGCAAATTAGGGGAATACACACCAAGTCTTTGCCTGTGGTATTTTAGAGTATTCCTCCACCTCAAAGCTACAGAGATATCAGAGTTAGTATATGCAAGTAAAATGGGTGTGAGTGGCACAGGGGGGCTCTGCCTCATGCAAAATGCTTTAAAATCTTACAATGAGTTTTGGAGTTTGCTGTTTAGATGTGCAGTTTAAATTTCAATTTGTTCTTGTACATCTGATAGGAAGCCTTAAATGGTAACAGCTCAACATAGACATGGATTTGTTGAGTTAAATCACCAGTAGTTGTTCTGTTGTTCTGTACAGGAAATCACTGCCAGTACATTTTCTTTTCTCACACTGGCAGCATACCTCTCAACTGTACAGATTTTCGCAGAGTGTCCCGATTTTTGCCTCATATTTTTGGTCCATTTTAAATAAAATTGTAGTTTTCTGGCAAATTAGTGGCAAATCATTAAAGACTGAAGTTAGAAAATAATGACAGGAATTTAAGTTTCAGACTCCATACCCTTCAGAAAATTCACGCTAATGCAGAACTTGTTATTCTATCAACTTTCTAAGTTTGTAAGAGCAATATTTCAAAATTGTCCCTATTTTTGGGCCTGTGTTCCACTTTTATGTATGGCTTTGCCCAGACTTCCTGCTCTAAGAAGATGAGAGGTATGACTGGCAGTGATTCAGTTTGTGTGGACTTTCTGCTTCTTCCATGGTTATGCAGCTGCAGTGTTATCTTATATAATTGAGTCATTTTTTTCGTTCATTCAGTTTTTCCAAAGCAGAAAACATTGTGACTAAATAAAATCTTACTAAATGCTCTTTACCTTACTCATCAGGTAATGGCTTTGGCCCTCAAAAAGCCTGCTTAGCACGGTGTTTGCAGACCATTGTTCCTCCCCTTACTCTTTTCCTGTTACTGCCATTTAGGGATATGATTTTCCTCCCCTGAAGACATAAACCTTCTGAACATTTAGGAAACTTATAGCTCTTTTAATGATTGCTGTCATTTAGAGCTACAGAGCTGCCTTCCCTCCCACCCTCACCGTGGGACCAGAAACATACTGACTATTTGGTCATTCACACCTGTTTTAATGTGGTCTCAAAGTGAATAAACATGATACCAGCAAAAGAAACTTTCCTACTTTTTTCAAAAAAATAAAATTAAGCATTAATTTGCAGCTCAATAAGAAAGACTCTACTGCAAAATATTTCATACATGACACCAGACTCAATCTATAAAGGCCACTGGAAAAAGTTTCAGACAGTTGGTTCATAGAATCCCAATGTTAATAAAGTAATTCTGAATACTGCCACTGTATGTAGATACAAAGAATATCTACATAAAACAGTATGGTTGACAAATTTCATATTTTTAGGGCAAAAAGTGCATTTTGGGAAATAATTTTCCAAAAAAAAAAATCATGGCACTGTGTCCATCTCATCAGTTTGTCTTTGATTATTATAAAACAAAATTAAATGTTTAGACTCTTAGCATTTAGCAGCATGACCTTTAATTTGTGTTTTGTTGAAATTTTTATGTTGGTAGTTTTAACCTCATCACTTTTCCTAAAAAAGGCACTATAGGGGAGGCAAGAGCGTTTGCCAGAATCCTGAAGCCCAGGTGAGACAGATGCAGGCCATCTCTGGAAAAATATTGTGGTCTGTCAATCATATAGACTATGCAATCAGAATCTATAACATCTCAATTTTGTAAATGCAAATGCTTTGGAACAGCTAGTCAATGCCTCCATAAGAGGTGATAATATCTTGGACTTGGTATTAACCAACATGAGTAGCCATTGCAGCATACCTGTAGTATCATCCTCCCTTGTAAGATCTGACCATAAAGTGGTCACGTTTGAAGTCACCATCTCCCCCGACCCCCTTCTGGCTAGGGTCAATCAAAAAACCTTCTCCAAAGCTGATTACAGCCTCCTGAGGGATGGTATAAACAGCTTCACAGCCCCTCCCCCTCTCTAGGAACTGGCACCAGCATCCAAAACTATATCAAATTACTATACAAACATTTATATAGATGCATGGAATTGGGAATACCTGACAGGACTAAATCATCCTCCGCAAGGAAGAGTAAACCTGTCTGGTGAACATCTGCAACAAATAAACTCTATAACAGAAGAAAAAAATTGCTGACCAGGACCAAGAAGGAGCAGGTGCCCAACTGGAAGCAATCTCTCCTTGGCCTAAACAAGCAAATAAGAGGACTAGTGAAATCTTCCAAAGCAAACTTTGAGTCCAAATTAGCCACACCTACTAGAGACAGTCATAAGGCCTTCTTCACATATGTCCATAATCTCAAAGGTAGCACCCAGATCTGTTCAGAACTGATGGTCAAGGACACCACATATACAAATGCTGTAGATATAGCAAAGTTGCAGGCTGACAGATTCAGCGAAAATTTCACCCTTCTGTCCCCCCATCAGTAAATCAGAACATTCCCAGTACCTGCCCCCTTCCCCTTATATTTAAGGATCAGATCATCACTGCTCTCTCAAAGGCAAAAAATACAGCCTCCATGGGACCTGATAACATCCCAGGCTGCATCCTACATGAACTCAGGCAGGAACTTGCAGCTCCATTAGGCACCCTATTGAACCAAAGCCTGAGTACTGGTTTTGTCACAGCTGAGTGAAGGACAGCCACTGTCATCCCTATACACAAAGGTGGAGTGTCCACTGATCCAGGAAATTATAGACCCATAAGCCTAACTAGTCTGATCTGCAAGGCCATGGAACGGATTATCATGGACCTCATAAACAAGGACATTGGTGACCTCCAAACACTTGATCCCATGCAGTTTGGCTTTGTCAAGGGGAGGTCATGTCTGTTAAATTTGGTTGACTTTTTTGAGACAGTCACCAATGCCATGGATGAGGGGAAGACAGTGCACACTGCCTATCTTAACCTGGCCAAAGCCTTTGACACTATTCTCCACTGGGGCATAACAGATAAACTCTCTCAACTAGGTATCAATCCATATGTTACCAGATGGGTAGCCAATTGGCTCACTGATAGAACCCACCTAGTCAAAATAGGGGAAGCCACCTCAAGTAGTAGACCCGTATCGAGTGGCGTACCCCTGAGTTCGGTCTTGAGGCCTCTCTTATTTGGGATATACTTTTCTGAGGTACAGGCCAAAACCAGTGGACTATGGCTGACCAAGTTTGCAGATGACTGCAAGCTGGGAGCTGTCATCAGTTCCCCAGTGACGTAGACATCCTCCAAGAGGGTCTCACCCAAGCAAATGACTGGTGCCAGAACCATGGCCTCAAGCTGAATACAAAAAAATGCATCATCATCCCCTTTGGGGAGAGAGAGATGTCTCCACAAATTATCACATTAATAACAACGTTCTAAGCATGCAGTCAGTCATCAGGGATCTGGGCACCCAGATTGATAGCAGCCTGAATTTGACCACCATGTTGCTTCCATTGTACGGAAAGCTTTCTACATGGCCCACTTCATAAGTAAGGGTATCTCAACCAAGGACAAGGAAGTCATAGCATCCCTGTATTCTTCCCTTATAAGGCCCATTATTGAGTACAATGCCCCATTCGGCATGTACCTTGCAAAGCACATGCAGCAGCTAGAGAGACCACAGAGGTTCCTCACCAGGAGAATCCAGAGTCTCAAAAATCTACCATATACAGATAAGCTAAAAGCCCTCTGCCTTGACTCTGTTTCATACAGACTCCTCAGAGGTGAACTCTGTCTGGCACACAAGGCGATCTTGGACCCCGCCTTGATGGGGCTGCTACATATCCGCAAGTTAAGCTCCACTCGAGTAACCTGCACACGCTGCCTCAACCTGGTCTGTGACAGCAATAGGATTTACCGGTGGGACAGATTTGTGTCCCAGAGACTCCCCCATCTATGGAATAAACTCCCTCTCCACATCAAGCACTGTACCTCTTTACCCCTTTTTAAGTGCAATCTGGATAACTGGATGGGAAATAGAAAATACATCCCTGGGATTCCACATGTGTCCCTGCTGGACAGGGGCATTGGGTGCTGATTTGTCTATGCATGGGCTAAACTCTTGGCTAGGCTTATAAGGTCCTCAGGGCCCATAGCCTAGTAACTTCCTATGATCCTATAAGACATTAGAATAGCACAGAACATCCAAAATGACAAAAATATGATTTTTGTTTTACTTTCTAGCCATGGCGATTCTTTAAGTAGGTTAAGATTATAAAGTTAAGCTTTTTATATAGACTATGCAATCAGAGTTTATAACTCCTTGATGCCAAGCTGACATCAGTCAATCAACTGATATATATCATAAATAAATAAATAAATATAAATCGTCATTCTTCAGAACACATTCATTTTTTCATATTAAAACCTATAAATTATCAAAATATTAGCAATAGAGTAGAACAACAATACATGCAAGTATTTTCAACTGCTTTGTAGTACAAATGTCACCCCTCATTTGGTCACCTGTTAGGACCTCTGAATGATATATAACAATTTGTTGAAACTGGATATTCACACTCCTGCACCCATTTGAAAGACTTTACCCTTTATACATCCCTAAGTTTATGTATGACAAGCTCTAGTTCACACAAAAGTCAAACAAATATGCAAATCCCAGCAAACATTTTGTGAGTCAGCTAGTGATAGGATTTCCATTTTCAGCATCTGTCAAATAAAATGAGGCAACAGTAAATTGTTTTTGTCATCGACCTTTTATAACAGAATAGCAGGATATAAATGCTTGATATTTTAGTTGTATCTGCAAACTTTTTACCTGGTACTGCTGCAAGATCCTTTACTATTTCTCGAACTGGGGTAATTGCTTTCTACTTTGTAGTCCTGTAATTAAAAGTACATTTATTATATATTTATTATTCATACTTTATGCATAATGCAATGTATTCCTGAATACAGTAATTATAAGAGCTTCACATACTACTTGAAAAAAAATGTACTCAGAAACAATTGCTAGACTATTTCCTGCAGGAAGAACTCCTATCCCATGGATAACATGGCTTCCATCCTTCCCATAGTACTAGTACTGCCCTTCTCTAACATGTGTGTGTGCTCTGTCTTTAAGAAGGATGTGAGGCTATGCATGCATGTATAAATTCTAGACACATGCAATCCCTAGTGCCATTTTGTAGAAGCAGCCAGTGATTGAGCATGTATGATTGCAGTAATTAGTTTGTATATAAGTTACTTAAGTCATAGTCAATAAACCTTTACAGTGATGTGTTTGTACAGAATAGAACTACTTAAGCAGAACCCACAAAGACTCATTTATTCGTGTACTAACACGAAAGCGACATGTGTCAGAACCGGGATGGAAATGAGAACAACGTTCAGAGCCATGAGATGCAAACATAACAGTGAAGGTAAAACCAAGAGAACAGTGAAGATAAAACCAAGAGAAAACAGTGCAAACACAACCAGAAAGAATTAAAGGTAATGAAAAATAACAAGAATTATTTACTCGATGCAAAAAGAAGCAAAAAAGGGCATTACAAGGGCACAAATAACATTATCAGGCAAGCGGAAAGTACAAGAAAGTTTGTTAAGTAAAGAAAATGTTCAAGATAAAAGTATTTGACAAAACAATTGGCTCTAGAGTGCAAAACGAGTGTGTTAAGGTAGAACTAATGTGTTTAAAGCAGAATTGGTCATGCTTAGAGTAAAATGAGCACATTACCATGTTGGGCATAAAAAAGGGCTTAAACGAGCATCAAGAATATAATAAAAAAAGAGAAGAGGGCACAGTAAGCAAAAATAAAGCAAGGCGACTGCTTGTATTTGGGAAAGTGTTGTATTTGGGCATAACTATGACTTCATACTGTATCAAGGGTGCAATTAAAGTATGAATAAAACAATAAAGAGCCGAGAACGTGCACCACACACCAGTTTAATAAATGTTAAACGCTTTTGTAAGACAAGTGTCTAACTTCATCAGAACACCATATTAAAACAAATAATGATTTTATACAGAAAAATAAGTCACGACTTACAACACCCTGCCCCAATTAATCTTTAAAACAATACTTACAAGCAATACAGTACAATAAAATACAAAATTTAAAACACCTTGCCTGTTAATTGTAGCACACAAATGCTGTAAAAATATTTATATCTGCATTTTGTATACATTACAATCTCATTTAACTTTCTCTCTAAATAAAAAAATTGTCCACCTAACTCCATTTATGAAAATATAAACTCAGCTTTTAATTTTAGAACACTATTGATAGATATGGCCTCATTTAACCCTGGGGGTAGAGTGGCATTACTTCTAAGCTGCCAAATTAATTCTTTATATTCTAATAAAACTTCATGTGGCCCTCCCCGTTGATCAAAACTAACTTTTTCAATACATGAGTATTTAAATGAGTATGCTGGAAATTTATTAATATGTTTGGCTAGTGCGTTCCTGTCATCCAATTTTTGTATATCATACTGATGTTGATAAATCCTCATCTTAAATTTATTTTTCGTCTTCCCTATATAAAATGAGGGGCAATGTTGACATAATGATATATATATATATATATATATATATATATATATATATATATATATATATATATATATATATACTACATTAGTAGTCAAACAATTTAATCTATGTCTCAAGTTAATGCTCCCTCACCTAGGAATAGCTAGCTCCTCACCTTCCTTAATGTATCTACATTAGCTGCAATGGCCACACTTATTCATACGCCCACCCTGTGGTGCTTTCCAACATCTCTCAAGAATAAACTTAAAACACAAGTCTTTTTTTGTATACCACCACAGGATTGTGCCCAATTTTTTTCAAGGTACTCTTCGTCTCCCCTAAAATTATTAAAATTATGGTTAATAATATTTTTTTATACCATCAAAATGCAAATTACAGGGTAGGATCAAAGCTCTATAAAAATTAATGCAGTTCCCACCACCATTCAACACAGAATTCTCACTAGCCACACTAGTGTTCATTCCTAGCAGGGGGACATACACCCCCTCATGCCTTTTCTTAACAACCTCACTTATAATACATTCAAGAAAACATAGGGGATAACCCTTATTCAATAACATTTCTTTTAAGACTGAGCATTTTTTTTAAACATTATTTTGCCACTTACCATACGGGCGAGTCTCATCATTGCCCTTTCACTAAAGATTTCTTTTGATGTATTGGGTGAAAACTGTCATAATGTAACAAAGCATTAGAATAAGTAGGTTTTCCTAAAGAGATTTGACTCAAATCTCTTTTCCACCCTATATTTTTACAATGGTGACATCCAAATAATGCAGTTTATCTACATCAACTTCCATAGTAAATTTACGAAACGTGCTTTGATTCATATATTCAAAAAAGTCATCCAATCTTTTTCTCCCTGATGTCCAAAAGATGACAATATCATCCAGTAAACGCCCATACAAAGTCTAACATTTACTGAAGTCTGTGCTAAAAATACAATGGCTTTCCCAGTTGGCCAATACAATATTGGCAAAGGTGGGGGCACACACTACCCCCATCGCCACCCCTTTAAGTTGATGAAACAATTGGTTTTCAAAAATAATGTAATTGTTGCCCAATATTTTGTCCATTAATGTTACTATAGTTTGAACTTTCTCATTATCCAACCTTGGATGTTTAACTCAAAAATTCGTGAAACATTTCTAGGCCTTCATCATGGGTATCACCAAATATAAATCACAAACATCTATAGTTACAAACAGTAACTCATCATGGTACAATTGATGAGCGACTTTAGTTAAAAAGTCCCATGAATCTTTAAATATGTAATTATATTCAGATAATAATCCCTTTATGTTCTCTTCAACACACTTTGCCAGAAGGAGTGTTTTAGAGGCTTTAGCATCAACAATCGGCCTCAGTGGTGGATCATTAATAAATTTGTGGGTGCTTGGTATACCGAATATGGTGGGGGTCCTTGAGTAGGACACTTTCAGAAACTCGCATTCACCTGAGGTTATCTGGTTGTTTAACATCAAATCTTCTAACTGTAAATCAATCCTATGATATGTGATATTCACCTCATTAATTGACACCTCTTCATAGGTGTCACTATATAAAATGGATAACATCTTACTGACATACTCATTTGAGTCCATCACCACAAGTGTTTTAAATTTTGTATTTTATTGTATTGTATTCTTTGTAAGTATTGTTTTAAGGGTTAATTGGGGGAGGGTGTTGTAAGTCATGTGACTTATTTTTATGTATAAAAATCATTAATTGTTTTAATATGGTGTTCTGATGAAGTTAGACACTTGTCTTATGAAAGCGCTTAACATTTATTAAACTGGTGTGTCATGCACGTTCTCGTCTCTTTATTGTTTTAATCTTAGTTTTTCATGTCTGTTTATTTACTGTGCAATTAAAGTATCTCAGCGTGTATAAAAGTACTTATGGGAGGTTAGCATAATGGTTAAGGTGTTTACCTTACAGACACAAAGTACAGGGATTGATTCTCATATGGAGTTATTGGCAAGGCTTAAAATGGCCCACTAGGGCAGTTAGCTTAGTACCAACCTATGAACACTGTATGCTTATTACTGTGCATGTATTTCAAAGAGTTCACTGTGTGCAAAGTGCAACTATCTTGTAAAATCCAGTCAGGGCATAGTTATTTGAAGAAACGTTCTTGTACTGGGTGTGTCTAGTTGCAAAGTGCCGCCATTACAGAGTACTTCTTGCACTGTAAGGAGTTGTCTAGCAAGGTACTGCCATTTTGGGGACATTTCAGTGTACTGCATGTGGTTGTTTAAAAAGTGCAAATGCTTTGAAAGAGATTGAATTTGGGCAACAATAGTTTAGTTTATTCACATTGTACAGTTGCTTGATATGTTTCTTGCAATAATAAAAGGTATTTTTACAAAATATTACAAGAGTATTACAGTGCTTGTGAGTGGCTCAGTTGCATCATAAAGTTCTCAAATGTTTCTTAAAGAGGCGACTTTAACAAGTAATGGTGTATGACTGTGTAGCATGCCTGCCTTCATCAATAAAGTCCTAAGTGACTACTTTAGCATTTCTGCCTTTACCAATTCTGAACGTTAATGATTTCAGCATTTCTGCCTTTACCAATTCCGAACGTTAATGATTTCAGCATTTCTGCCTTTACCAATTCTGAACGTTGATGATTTCAGCATTTCTGCATTTACCAGTTTCGAGAGTGCATGATTTAGCATTTCTGCCTTTACCAGTTCTGAGAATAAATGACTTTGGCATTTCTACCTTTAACGATTCTGCAAGAATGGTGAGTGATGGTAAATGACTTTAACATTTTTGCTTTTACTAATTGAAGATTTCATAAAGTGTTGAAAAGTCCGGGAAATTGTTCCTCAATGCACTGTAAAATATCAAAAAGTTTGAAAAGTTATTCTGTAAAACTTTGTAAAGTATCGAGAAATTTACAAAGCTATTTCGCAAAGTAACGTAAAGCATCAAGGCAGCTAAAAAGCTATTTCGCAAAGTGTAATAGAGCACCGAGAAGCCCTAGAAGTTTATTTTGCAAAGTCCAGTTATTTGAAAGTACCACGAAGTTGTTCATTTGCATAATTCCAATAAGCTTAAAGAGAGAAAATACAAGTAAAAAGTACAAAAGCATTGAGCAAACCATGTTTATGCCAATTACTTATGCACATGTCTATGAGTGTATATTTGTGCTTAACTGCAAGACCCTTCATTGAAATGTGTTAATATGGCAGACGGATTTTGAAAACCTCAACCACTTGTATTTGATCAGAATATTGCAGAACACTGGAGAACATCTGAACAAGAGTACAATATTTTCATACAAGCAGCTTATGCAGATAGAGATGCACATACCAGGGCATTCATTTTGCTAACTCTAGCAGGATCTGAGGCCACAGAAAGACAGTGTTCATTTGTATATGCACCAGCAGAGTACGAAGGTGAAGGTACAGATCGCCATATTGTTGTGCAAACTGAATCAAGGGAAGACCCCAAGTGTTTGAGCACAAGTTCATAGAGATGTGTAACCCCCAGACGAACATTACATTAGAGAGACATTTGTTTAACACAAGGAATCAGAAATCGGGAAACGCTTGTAGCTTATATAACTGACTTGAGAAACAAAGCTAAAACATGCCGGTTTGGTGATTTGAAAGATGAGCTAATAAAGGACAGACTTGTGTGTGGCATTAATAGTGCAGTGAGAAAGATTTTACTTTGTGACAGTGATTTGACACTAAATAAAGCAATAGAGATTTGTCAGATCCATGAGGTTACAGAAAGATATACTAGTATGCTTACAAGTGACAAAAGCATGGTTTCAATGAGCTCCATAGCAAATGTAGATAGTATGCAACATGTGGCAAACAGAAACAGGCCTAAGAAAGGGGTAGCCACAGTGTTTCCAAAGAAGGCTCTAAGCTTTCCAGAAAGTTCTAGAAAAAGTGCAAGCTGCAACGCCAGTTCAGTGCAACACAAAAATGAGTTAGCAAAACACAAGTCTAGCTTTATTGTTGTTCTTCTTTTACTTTTCGCTTTTCACCGTTAGGGGTCGCCACAGTGGATCACCTGTCTACTCATGATTGGCAGTTGAGTTTTACGGTGTCGAGTTGCCAGCCCAGCGCTCAACCTGCCACAGAAGGCATCAAGTCTAGCTTTATTCTTAACTGTCGCAATTGTGGTTCAAATCATGACTCTAAAAGAGAAAAGTGTTTAGCATTTGGTTAGCAATGCCATAAGTGTAAAAATTGAATCATTTCCAAAAGTTTTGCAAATCAGGCAAGCTTCACTCAGTTGTAAAGAAAGGTTGCACAAAAAAGCAACTTGATCAAGTAGAGCTGAAACAGTCAGGTTTCTATGTGGATGGTGTATCAGTACTCGGAGAAAGGGTTGATACGATAAACTTATTAACAAGGGTGAAGTGTTTTGTATGTTCCGGATCAATGGAAAATCCACAGAGTGCAAAGTAGACACTGGATCAAAGTGTAATGTTATATCATCAGACAAATTTGCAAAAGTGAGAACTAAAGAACAACTCAGTGTAACCAGCAGTGCAAGACTTGTTGTGTATGGAGGTGAAGAAATTCAAACCAAAGGGTCAGTAATACTTTCCTGTTATTTGCTTGAGAACAGTTACAACCTATTATTCTACGTAGTCCGACAACCAGTGCAATCTTTACTAGGTCTCAAAGATAGTTTGAGAATGAATCTACTTTCTTTTGCTAAAGAGGTTCATCATGTGAGTGCAGTTCCAAGTTCCAGTTTTTCTGAAGTCATTTTCTCAGAGTATGCTGATGTTTTAGATGACAAGTTAGGCAAAAGTCCAGTTGTATAGTCCGTGAAGTTAGACCCAGTGGTCACTCCAGTAGTCAGACCAGCAAGAAGAGTTCCAATTGCAATGAAAGATAAAGTTTAAACTCAGTTGGACAAGATGGTCAACAAGGTGTGATTTATCTAGTCACAGAACCAATTGAATGGGTGTTGTCTATGGTAGCCACCCACAAGAAAGGCTCAGACAAAATCAGAATATACATCTATCCTAGAGACTTGAACAAAGCATTAAAAAGACCATATCATCCAATGCACACAATTGAGGAAGTTGCAGCTCTAATACCAAATGCCACTGTATTTTCTGTTTTGAATGCAAAGAGTTCATTTTGGCAAGTGATACTTAGGTTCATAGGTTCATAGGTTCATACTAGGCTATCTGCCCTAGGACATTTATAAGCCTAGCCAGAGTGTGTTTGGCTTTCGCCACCCATTTTAAATTAATTTTGCTATGCCCTTTTTCGAGGTTAGTATACTGTGCATCTGTCTAACAGTGACACAGAATTGATACCCGGGGTAAACCTACGATCTCCCATCCACTCATCAAGATTCCTCTTGAAGAGAGTCAATGAGGGACTCTGCCTAACCTGGACTGGGATTTTATTCCAGAGTGAAGGGAGCCTCTGGGTTATGAATCTGTCCCTCCAGCATGTCCTATTTATTACAGTGCTGAGGTTCAAGTCTCTCGAGCGCGTAGCTCGATGGGATTTGGATTTTCTGAGGTGCAGCATGTCCATTAATTCCGGGTTGGACATGGCTTTATACGTCAGGCACAGATCGCCTTTGAGCAGGCGGTATGCCACTGAGTAGAGCTGGAGTTTCTTTAACTGGGCAGCATATGGCATCTGTTTGAGCCCTTTGATCCTCTTGGTGAGGTACTTTTGGGGTCTTTCCAGTTGCTGCAGGTGTCTGGTAAGGTACATCCCAAAAGGGGCATTGTACTCAATTATGGGCCTGATGAGGGATGAGTAAAGAGGCACGATGACCTTCCCTGATCTAGATGTGAATCCCTTCATGATTAGGTGGGCTATATAAAATGTTTTTCTAACCACTTTGGCCACATGGTTGTCAAATGAGAGATTGCTATCAACTTGGGTCCCCAGGTCCCTAATTACTTCTTCTGTACTTAATGGATTATCACCTATGTTGTAATTTGTGGGCACTTTGTTTTTGCCAAAGGGGATGACTATACACTTTTTGGCATTTAGCTTGAGGCCATGGCTCTAGCACCAGTTGTCTGTTTCTATGAGGCCCTTTTGGAGGATGCTTGTGTCGGCTGGAGAGTCGATTATGGCACCCAGTTTGCAGTCATCTGCGCACTTGGTCAGCCACAGTCCTTCCGTGTTTGCCTGTACCTCCGAGAAATATATACCGAACAAGAGAGGTCCCAGGACTGAGCCTTGTGGGACGCCACTTGTAACTGGTTTGGAGTCTGACATGGCTCCAGCAATTCTAACCATGTGGGTTCTGTCCTTGAGCCAGTTTGCAACCCATCTAGTGACATAGTGGTTTATATTTAAGCTGGTGAGCTTATCTATAATGCCCGAGTGGGGTATTGTATTGAAACCTTTTGCGAGGTCCAGGTAGGTTGTGTGGACCACCTTCCCCTCATCAATGGCCTTGGTGACTGTTTCAAAGAAATCGACCAGGTTTAAGAGGCAGGATCTGCCCTTAACAAAGCCGAACTGGGTAGGATCCAGTGTCTGTATGTCCCCAATATCTTTATTTATGAGGTCCATGATGATCCTTTCCATAGCTTTGCAGACCAAGCTAGTCAGGCTTATGGGGCGATAGTTTCCAGGATCCACTGAGGCACCACCTTTGTGGAGAGGGACCACTGTTGCTGTACGCCACTCTTTGGGTACATATCTTGTAGTAAGGCTGAGATTGAACAGTAGTTTTATGTTTGGGTTTAGCTCTTCTTGGAGTTCATGTAGGATGCAGCCCGGGACACTGTCTGGTCCCATTCATGCTGTGTTTTTTGCTTTGGAGAGGGCGGCTCTTACCTGAGCATCTGAGATGTCAGGGGGGCAGCACTCTGCTGGGATAGATATTCGCCCTTTTGGTGTGGAGGGGGTGGAGAAGTTTGCGCTGAACCTGTCAGCTAGGATGTTGGCAATGTCTGTGGGTTTGGTGTATTTTTTGTCATTTTGGACTAATTCTGAGCATGTCTGGGAATTCCCACCCAGGTTCCTAACATAACTAAAGAAAGCCTTGTAATTATCCTTAGTGTCCTGTGCAATTTTTCTCTCGAAGCTGGCCTTAGACGATTTTATGAGTGCCCGTAGTTTTTTGCTAATACTGATCAGAGATGCCTTCCCTTTTTGGGATTTTGCTCTATCATGTAGTAGCTTCCTCCTGCTATTGTATAGTTTGTTTATGGCTGAGGTCCACCAGACAGGACGTCTACCTTTGGAGGATTGGGTCTTGGTTTTATTTGGGATTGCATGATCCATGCATTCCTGAAGGTGTTCATAGAATGCGTTTATAAAGGATTCTGCGGTCTGGGCCATATTATTCACAGTCCCGGGGGCTTTGAAGGATTCCACCTCGGTTTTGAGGAGTGTGAAATTTGCTTTAGAGAAGTTTTTCACTGTGGTTTTCTGGGCAGGGGGTGGGGTCGGGATGTGAATATCCAGTGAGATTAGTTTATGGTCTGATCTTACCAGTGAGGGATACACTTCTGGTCTGTAGCATAGAGTTCCCATGTTGGTGATGATCAGGTCCAGTATGTTTTCCCCTCTTGTGGGAGTGGTAACAAGTTGTTCCATAGCATTTGAGTTTATAAATTCTAGGAACCTTTGGGCTAGGGTGTTGGAGCTAGAGTAATGCTCCCAGTCTATGTTTGGGTAGTTGAAGTCACCCAATATAATGGTGTTTGGAGAGACCTTCATATTTTCCAGTGTTCTCAGGAAGGCCGAGTGGGGTTCCTGAGTTTGGGAGGGTGGTCTGTAGCAGGCTATAAACTGGAAGGTAGTTTTACCCACTGTTAGTTGCACATGGATAGTCTCTGATGCTTCATGCTGTGCCACCAACCTGGAGGTGTGGGTATCTTTGACGAATATTGATACTCCCCCTCTTTTTGTGGTTCGGTCCAAGTTTTGGGGCCGAAAAGCATGGTATGAGGTGTAACCTGATAGTGCTGGGGTGCTCTCGGGAGCCTTGAACCATGTTTCTGTTACTGCACAGATATCGATGTTCTCCATGCTAAGGAGAGTTTCGAGTGCGTGCATCTTGAGGTTTAGACTTCTGGCGATGAGTAGCATTACTCTTAGTTTCTTATCCCTTGTGATACCTATGGAGGTGGGTTTGTCTTTTGAGCCTTGCCTAAAAAAGGCACTATGGGGGTAGCAAGAGCCTTTGCCAATATCCGAAAGCCCAGGGGTGACAGATGCAAGCCGTCCCTAGCGAAGCATCATGGCTTGTCGAGCATGCCATCCCAGGCTGACAGGCATTGGATCCTCTTTGAATGACACCAATACTTAAGCCAGTTGTTGAAATTGATCATCTTGTCTTCATATTGTGGCATCATTCTTGGTGAGGGTAAGATGCTACTCAAAGTCAGGGTCATACCAGCCTGGGCTACATGCTCAGAGAGCTCCTCTATGTCTCTTTTCATGTAGTCCAGGGAGGTATGTCTCAGGTCATTCACACCAGCATGGACAATGACTGAGTCATATTTGTACTTGCCTTGGAGTGACCTGAGTGCCTGTGTTATGTGGCGGATCCTAACGCCCGACAGGCAGCTCACCGTGACCTTCTCCTTGTTCAGCCTGGTGAGCAGGACGTCAGTGTGCCTGATGATAGAGTCACCTACTTGATCGCAAATCCTCATTTCTCACTACTTTTGGCACTCTGTTTGGCAGATACAGGTTTCTAAGGTTGCCATTTGGAATAAATTCTGCAAGTGAAGTCTTTCAGCATGCAATGGAATAAATTTTTCAAGGTTATCCTTGTGCCATAATAGTGGACAATCTATTGCTTGGAGGCAATGGCAAAGCAGAGCATGACAGAAACCTCAAGAAAGTTCTAATCAGAGCATGTGAAGTAAATTTGAAGCTAAATGTTTTGAAGTGCAAATTCAGACTTCCAGAAGTGACCTACGTGACCTGACCCTACCAAACAAATAGCAATTCTAGAGATGTCAGCACCGGACAATGTGCAAAGTTTACAGCGTTTTCTGGGCATGGTCATGTTGAAACATCATTTCTCAGTTCATGATAGTCCACATAAACTTTATTCTGACAATGGTACTCAGTTTACTAGTCAGTTGTTTCAGAAAGTTGCGAGAGAATGGGACTTTGTACATGTCACTAGTAGTCCTGAATATCCACATTCCAATGGTCTAGCAGAACGAGTTGTACAGACTGCAAAGTAATTACTTGAGAAGTCAAAGTGTGACAATACCGATGTATTCTTGAATTTACTTAATCTCAGAAACATTTCTCGTGATGATATTCTTGGCTCACCTGTTGAAAGACTACTTTCCAGACAAACTAGAATTACGCTACCTATTTCATCCATTTGTTGAAGCCTAATTCCAAGACCAATAAAACCATCAAGGTTCAGTTGTTTAAGAAGTGTAATATCCAGAAATCTAGTTACAACAGATTGAGCAGATTACTTCTTTCTTTGAGGGAAGGAGAGATGGTACAAATCCAGACAATGAAATGTTTTGATCGAAAAGGACAGATTACAGGCATCTGTGCCAAACCAAGATTCTATCTGGTAATCTCCAAGGGTGTGGAGTATAGGATGAATCGCAGACATCATGTTCTTGTACCAGAACCATCATTATTGCAATCACAACATTGTATCTGTGATGCAAACTCTAAATCAAAGAATGAGTCAGACATTGTTTCCAAACCATAATGTGTTCAAAAAATTCCACAGGTCAACCATTTTGCAGAAACTGTTCCAGTTGCTAAATCTAATTCCCAATTTTATGTCACACAACATGGACGAGTTACTAAGCCTAGTGTGAAATACACAGCAACGTGGACTTGATTGTATATATATATATATATATATATATATATATATATATATATATATATATGTATTTATACTTAGTATTGTACAATGCATGTCTATCGATTATCTGTGATTTCTGCATGCTAGTCTCATGACAAATTGCATGATCTATTTTTCAAAGTGAGATGCTGTAGATCAGAGTGTAATGTGTGTGTGCTATAACTTTCAGAAGCATGCAAGGCTGTGTGTGCACGTATAAATTCCAGACACGTACAATCTCTAGTGCCATTCTATAGAAGCAGCCAGTAAGTGAGCATGTATGATCACAGTAGTTAGTTAGTATGCAAGTTACTTAAGTCATAGTCAATAAGCCTTTACAGTGATGTATTTGTATAGAATAAAGCTGCTTAAACAGAAACCACAAAGCCTCATTTATTCGTGTACCAATATGAAAGTGACACCTTCTAACCTATACAGCTATTGTCAATAAAACTAGAGGTAATTGCAAACTAGTCCCTTCATTACTTCTAAACTTGTCTAATGCCTTTTGACACAGTTTGTCACAATAAACTTCTACTTGCCTCATTAGGTCTCTCTCAGCCCACCCTTCTGTGGTTCAAAAGCTACCTGTCCAATAGGTATCAGTCAGTAAAATGGCACTCTATACTCTCTCCTTACCTCCCAGTCACCAGCAGTGTACCACAAGGCTATATCCTCCTCGGTCCCCTCCGCTAACATTTTCACCAACTCCATCTATACTTCCATTAAACAGGCCACCCTTATACAATATACATATGATTCCGCTCTCATTTGCACATCTGACAACATGGTATACCTCCAAAAAATACTCAGGAAGCTTTAACAGCCACCAAAACATGGCTTTGTAACCCATAACTCATGTTCAACTCAAAAAAAGACTACCCCCCCCCTCCAAGTCCCTCTCTCATGAAAAAAAAAAGACAAAATTGAATGTCCTCTCTTGAAAATACAGCCACTGAAGTCACTTCTCATAGCACACTATTAGGGGTGATAGCGGATGATAACCTTACATTCGACTTGCATAATAAAAACTTATCAAAAACTAGGGATACTTTACAGAGCCAAAAACTTTCTCACTGAGGAAATTAAAACTACATTTGCCACTACTTATCTCCTCCCCACTCTCTTTTATGGTGCTCCCATCCTTACTAACCTCCAGGCTTCACAAAAATTAAAACTTGAAAAATGCTATAACAAAGTTGCTAAATTTGCAGCATGTACCCCTTTCAGAATCCACCATTGTATAGCATGGAAAAGCCTTAATTGGTTAAAACTGCCACATCACCTAACATACACACAACCTCTTACCACCTACAAAATTATCCAGCATCCATCTGCCTGTTCAGCACTAAAAAAACATTCTACACAACTATTTTCCAAGCCGGTCTGAAAACAAACCTAACTTATTTGCTACACATTTTCTGTACTCGTACAAAGTTGCTAAGGCCTGGAACTCCTTACAAGTGTCTATTAGGTCTATACCCACCCTCACATCTTTCAGAACCACTCTGAAAGACTTCCTGGCTAAAAACTGGCTCTGTTCTTGCTCAAAACCATGAAAACTATATCCCTAAACGTGAGCAAGTACCTTTTCATTCCTTATGCCTCCTTACTCTCCCTTCTTCACCTAATTCTCTTCCTTGACTTCCTCTCTCCCTATACCATACACCTGTTTTTCCCTCACCTCATATTGTAATTCCTATTTGTATTAGACTAACTTGCCTTTAATTTCTCTATAGACTGTCTAAAATTTCTCTAAATATGATTGTCATATACCTTGTATCAATTTTTAAAATTTTTTTTTATATTATGTCTAATTTGTTATAATTATTTAAACTGCAGATGTTTTTGTTTTATTTTCGAAGATTGTAAAATTATTGGTCTTAAAATGTTCTGTAATAATTTGGAGCTTTTCTTCCCGGGCCTCCAATGAAATTGGGCTTCTACCCAGTCAGACTTTCCCAATAGTCAAATGTCAATCAATCATTCAAACAATAAATAAATAAGCTGCAAATGTTAAGCCAGTTTAAACAAAACCTGTATTTAGAAAGGCTGACAGATTTTCCTTTCCTCATAAAAGAAAATGACAGGAAGTGGAATTTTATTACTTGTAAAAACTGTGAGTGCATGAAGAATTTATATTTTTATTTATCATAGGATCTTTTGATTTACAAGGCTATTTCTGCCTTGCTGGTACTTGCCCTTAGGCCTTGACAGTACCCATCCTTAGGCCTTGATGGTACCCCTCCTTAAGCCTTAATGGTACTCATCCTTAAACTTTGACTGTGCCCACCCTTAGGCTTTCCTACAGCTGGTTGAGATGAAATTAATTGACTTTTATTTTCCCATAGAAAAAAACTCAATAGTCAGAACACCAACAAGTGTTATCCATAGGAAATCATTGCTGGCTCAGTTTCTTAGTGTGCACTGGCAATGATTCTCTTCTTTACAGAGATGTTTCCCTTTATTAAGTTGGTGTGACTGTACAATTGGTATGTATAAGTTCTAAAGATGTGAGGGCTTCACTCCACACTGGGGTGGTGCAGACGGGCTTGCCCCCCTGCAAAGAATTTATAAGTTGATTTTATTTTGTCCTTCTGTTTTTCTGGCATTACTTTTCTCCATTTCGGATGGTTGGGGTTGTGCCTTTTGATATTTCATTGTAGAGCCCATACTGGGATGAATTTATAGACACACATGCAGTAATCCAGCATCCTTTCTAAAAACAGACTGTGTCACACTACTTATCATGGACAGGGATGCTGTTCCAGAGAAGCGGTATCTGCTGTGTGACAAATCTGTCCTTCTTAGCCGTATTTATTTGTTGGAGTAGATTTAGATCTCTGGCTCTAGTGTTAGCTGTATTGTTTGATTTACTGAGGTATCAAAGTTCTTGGACTACTAGATCCCTTAAAATCCTATAAGCAAGACACAGACGTCTCCCCTAAGGGGTCTATATGAAACTAAGTATAGGGAAAAAGCCTCCAATCTTTCTTTGTATTGCAATCTTTGAATCTCATGATCTTTTGTATTTACAAACCTCTGGAGTCTTTCTAATTGCTTGATATGCTTAGTAAGGTGCATCCCAAAGGGGGTGTTGTAATTAAAGAAGAGTACAAGGAGTTCAGGACATCTTTTGATCTGGAAAAAATATATTTTGCTATAAGCTATACAAGGTAAAAGGGTTTCCTAACTACTGTTGCAATGTGATGGTCAAATGTAAGGGAGGTAGCTACCCTTGTGTCCAGGTCTCTCATGACCTTTTCATTTTGAAGTGGTGTGTTAGTGTTACCTATACTGTAAGCAGGCATTAGGGTATGCTTACCAAATGCTGCATTTTTCATCATTGAACTTGACCCCATTGACAAGTGGGAGTTCAGGCTGAAGTGCAAGCATGGGGGACTTAATGACGACTACCCTCTAAAATGATTCATGAACTTTATTATCCAAATATTCTTGTTTGATAATTAAAGATCTGAGAAGTAGTTGCTAAATGGCAGAGGTCCCAGCACAGATCCCTGAGGAATTCCTCATGATCTCAGAGGTCTCTGACTGTGTGAGTCCTGTCTCTAAGGTATTGGCTATCTACCTAACCACATATGGGGCAATTTGAAGCTCTTCCAAATTGAGCATTATATTTGTATATGGTATGGTATGTAGTGCCTTGGAAAGGTCTAGCAGCAGTCTTGTTAGCCTACAGTCTGAGCAACCCTTTCAAAGAAGTTCACAAAATTCATTAGACAGGATCTACCCCTGACAAATACAAACTACCGGAGGTCGAGTTGGATATGATTTTGGATATCATAGTTAGTTAGGTCAGTTATGATATGTTCCGTGGCTTGTTTTATTTATTAGCATTTTTTTTACCAGGATTGTCCTTATGAGTGCAAGTTGTCCATTTTCAGTGGAGGCCCGAGGAGAAAAGCTTCAAGTATAATACATGTAAGAAAGGTAAAAAAGGCATACAAGCAAAATTAGAATGACTTAAAGAAAATATTAAGCAGAATGAATGCAAATAGGACACACACACAGTAGAATATAAACAAAGTTTTATAAAAGAAAACTGTACATACCAACAGATTAAAATTGTAGGCCATAAATAAAATGTAATGCATGAGTACAGCAATGATTCCAAACAAAGCAAGTGGAAGGGAAGAAAAGAGAAAGTAATTTACTTTTATAATGTGAGGTTTGAAAAAAAATATTTAAGTAAAGTCTTGGTGGAAGTGTGCAGGAGTATGAATGTGAAAAGACTAGTCTAAGAGGAAACACCATGGAAACGGGTAGGGGTGTCAGAACCAAAAGTAGTTGAATCATGCATGGAGTGTGGTAGAGGCTGAAATAGTTGCTCCCTGCCCCCTTTTCAGCTCAATAAACATGAATGTGCGCTGAGTGCTCATCCTTACATTTTACATAAGGTGTGAACATCAAACTGCACCCTAAAACAATCGGCAGCCTTCTGATTGGGGTGCTAGGTATAGTTAAGAATTCTCTTTTTCTTCATTTCACGCACACTGCTGATGCAGGGAACATACAGCAGCAGCTATATTTTAAACTTTTCCCGATTTTAGTGCATGTCTCTGAGTTTGGCTTATATGAGGGTATTTTTTTTATCAGCATTTGTTTTTTCTGGAACTTGTTTTAGGGCTGCAGACTGCAGGCACTAAAATAATACAAACTTCACCTACCAGTGGTACCAGGTATTTATAACTGTATTTTATACATTTGTGCAGTATTGGCACTGAATAATGTATACTGATATTGCATTTACGACAGGGCTGAAGAACTTAGTGTGAAGTGAATATGTGGTGTTTTTGTGTGTTTATGTAACTTTTAATTAACAGTGTAATACTGTTTTTTTTTCTTTTTGCTTCTTAACTTTGAGCTGAGGAGTCACCAGTGTGAGGATCTGCAGAGCCATGCCTCTGCATGCAACACTTACTAAACTGTGATAGCTATTTCCATAAGCAGTTCAGTTCTACTAGTTGGTGGCTTCTCAGCCCAGCCCTCCAAAATCACAATGGAGTAAGTGCTAGAATGACAGAAGTATGAAAACGTCAGTCTGTTAAAAATGATGTTAGAATAGTGATGGCAGTTTAATAAGCTGAATTAAACTCAAGCACACTAAGGGAGTTGATTCAGACTTTGGAAAGCAGGACAAAAAGACAAGGACAGTCTGGCCTTCATGACAATATTCATTGTTTTCTGTCTAAGTCACTAGGTAACACTGGACACCCATTGGCCCACAGAGTAATGCAAAGTAGTCTACTAGGCTTTAAGGGACCATCATCATACAGTGTTACACAAAAAGGTACAGAGCAGGGGCAAGATAAAGGGAAGAAATATAGAGTACCGTCTCCAATTGTAATGGACATCACGTGCTCAGTACAACAAATATAACATTGTTGGTGCCACTGTATTCTGTTAGCTTGTAAGCTATGTAATCCAGTTTCTGGACACATACACAGATATCTATCAATCTATCTATAGACATACCCGCACATACCTATGCATAAATAAAACGTATTTAAATGAGTAAAAAAGTTAGTGTCACAAACATTAGAGCTAAATACTGTTATGTACTCAAACTTTGCCTGTATCATATCTCATATATCCCACATACTGTATGGCAATATCCCACATTGTATAAGCCCCATATTCTGCAATCTCCATGTGTTATATCCTTCACTATTCCTGTACCATATATGACATTATTTCTGTACCATATCCAACATTCAGAAATTATACTATGATACGTGCCTTATAAATTGCACAGGCATGCAAGTACTAAGGAGCTCAACATAATGGGATATTCAGACACTTAAATACTGTGTGTAGGGCAATGAAATAAATCACGACCAAGACAATGAGATTCTTAGATTGCCACATTGCATCTTTTACAATCCTTATTTTAAGGAAAATCTGGAATTACTATGGAAAATGAACTGTACCAGATTGTAGTATGTGCCTGAGTTATTCTTCGTAGTCTGCTGGACCTGTTGCACTGAAAGGAAAAAGAAAATAGCGAATAGTTAAAACTCTGCTGCTGCAGTCACTTACTTAGTAAAGCAATATGACAAGATGTAGAAGCCAGGTACTACACAAGACCTGAAATTTTAGCTTCAAATGATATTTATTTTTACTTGCCAAACTAGTATCCCCAAATTTATTGTTGTTTTTGCCTTGCAACTTTACCAGCAGTTTTAAGAAACCACATTTTCATTTAATAGAAATGTTTTATTTTCATTTTTTTATGTAGGAAAACTTCTAGACAATCAACAAGTTGCGTGGTTGTGTAATTTGAATTAAAGTGACCATCTTTTTAACCCACTGTTATAGATTTCCTACACATTCCTTTCATAATGATTACAACAGCTTAGGAAGCAAAGGCCAAAATGAATTTATATGGTTTCCACCATAAAGGATTCACTATAGAGTATGACCTACTGATGATGCAGACAGTAGTTATATAAATATGTTGCACACTGGACAGTGCTTGCAAGACTGCAACCTATAATATAGTAGCTATAAATATTTACAATTAAAATATTGTCTTCACTGCTCTCTCTCTCTCTCTCTAAAAGGAGGGTGGTTCAAATACATAAATACACTTTCTCACCTCCACTGACCTCCCCCCAGTTATTTGCAGTATTCTTCTTAGTCAAACAAATAACTATTATAATCAAGCATTTTCTCACAGTCAGAAAATAGTTTAAGAGATTCCAATAGCAGATGAATAATTCCTGATCTATCTTGTCCCAAAATTTTAATAACAAGGGGGTGAGTGTATGGCCAATTTGTACTTTTGCTGAGGAAACCAGTGTGTCTGTTTCATATATGCACCTCACCCTTAAAGCAAATCTTACGGTGCGTTACCTTTTCTGAATGTGAGAACATCCTCCTGTCATTTTTGTGTTTACATCCATACATCTTCATATTGTGACCTCCTTGTATCCATCAGTGGTTTCATGGGAACTCCCACTGATATTAAGCTAACACAGATACAGCACTTACCTGGCCTAATGCATACTCCCTGGATTTGTGCAATGTCTTGTAATAAAAAACAAAAAATACTGGGGAGGGAAGGACAAAGAGTGAAGGAGACAGACTTAAATAAATGGAACATAATGCACTTGCCCTTCCTGCGATCCTGATCTTACCACAGAGGAGGGAGTATCTCTGCATTTCTGATACTTAGTGCTATGATGTTCATACTGTAGGTTCCCAGCAGGGATGGGATGACTTACAGCTACTTGCTCGATTATCCAAGCTCATAATATGACTACTGAAAGATTACAGCTTGTGTTATAAGACATATGTCACACTGCCTGTGATAATTCCTTTCCTGATGTACAGTAAGCTTGGAAGGAGTAAGTAATTAAAGGGGTGTTGGTGAGGCTAAGTGTCCCACATGTGAAGGGAGAGTGATTTTGTTTCAGTGTTTCTTTAATTTATTAGATCATGAGTTCAGGTACATGTGTTTAGAGTAGATATGCTTGAATTTGTCACAGAGATGTAATGGAACCGGTAAGGATACCCACTGCAAACTGGTCTGAGAGGAGCAGACAGATGAACTGTGTTCCACAATGTCCTCCATTATGGTTCTATTGTATATTCAGAAACTTCACCCACATCAATGACACTTGGATCAATCTCTACAGACAGACCCTGGGGTGGTGTTCACCTGTGGTCATCTGGTGGCTGGATGACCCACATAGCCCATATGGGCTCTGATTTAGCTAATTGAGCTCTGTTGTCATGGGGACTTGACACCTACAAGGCAAACCGAGGGGGCCAGGTGTGATGCCAAGACAGCAGGCAAGATAGTGGTAGTTTGAGATGGACTTTACACTGGCAGCAGGGAATCTTGTGACATGAAATGTGAGGGAATATGTCAGAGCTTGTATAACAGCTTATAAAGTACCAGTTAGATTTAGTTAATTTTACCAATTAACACAGCATTTGTTCTGGAAACAAACTTCTTGTGAGGGCTAATCTCTGTCCTTCTCTGAAGTTTTCCCCAGGAGAAGCCTCATATATGGATGGAGATGCTCCAAAGTCCCTATCTCTGTACAATAATTTATGGTTTGTTCCAGTTAAAAAAAGATGGTCAGCTCAATGTAACTATGAGGTACAGATAGGAAAATAATTCCTGTTGTTTGCTGATATTCATGGAACTTGGTTTACTTACAGACCACAAGTGTGGTGCTCACTGTGTGTGTGTGTGTGTGTGTGTGTGTGTGTGTGTGTGTGTGTGTGTGTGTGCGTGTGTAAGCATGTAATGAGATTTTCCTGAGAATGCCTAGCCAATGCTTCAGAGCATGATGAGTAAAGCTTCAAGCTCCAAAAGAGCTTCCAAAACCTGGGGTGGGGCTATGGAGTCTGAACGGTCCCTGTTCAGCACTTCAGTAATTCAGTTAGTGATAAACAACTGTGACAAAATGGTTGTGAGTGCCTGTCATGGTGGTAACCTTAGGACACTCTGGAGGAAACCAGAGGTAAGGGACACTATCAGGGTAAAGAAAGAGGCCTTTAACACCTTCCATGCAATGCTAGCAGAAGGGTCTCTGGAATGTACTTACAGGTACCAAAAACAAGAAAAGCTGCAGTTGCAAAAGGAAAGACCAAACTGTGGAAGGAGTTTGCATTTACTTTTAGATGGCGTCAAAGAGGTTCTGGCAAACTGTCCAGGGACTCAGACAGGGAGTCATGATGCTAATCAAGCTGTTCTCAGCTAAGGTGGAGAAGTGCTGACCATGACTGTGGACACTGTTGAGTAATGGAAGGAGCATCATGAGGGCCTCCTGCATCCTGTCTGTCTTCTCCTCCTCCGAAGTTGCAGTGCCAAAAGCAGACATTGGGACCAGATCCATTCTGTTAGAAGTGATTAAACATTTCTGTCATAGCAAGGGTACATGACAGAATGAAATCTGTCTGGAAATACTGAAGGTACTAGACGTTACTGGGATGTTGTGGTTAGCATGCCTTTTCATTTTTGAGTGGAAGGTTAGGACAGTACCTCTGGGCTGACAAACTGGAGTAGTGGTCCTAATCTTTAAAAAGGATGGAAGGAGAGTGTTTCCAAAATACAGATGTATTATACTCCTTGAACTTCCTGGGAAAGCATGTGATAAGGTGATGGAAAAGAGACTCATCCAATCAGGAGGGGAAATGTGGAATTTGTCCTAGCTGTGGAACAATGGATTGGTATCTTGTCTTTCCATAAATATTGTAAGAGTCATATGAGTTTGCAAGAACTGGCTACACGTGCTTCATGGACTTGGAGAAGAGCTATGAACCTGCACCTCAAAATGCCTTGTGAGTAGTTTTATAACAGTAGGGGGATGAGGGCCTCTGCTGTGTGCCACAATCCCAGTATTTATGGAGAATCTCAACATTAAGCTGAACACATACAAGGTATGTTTAGGACTATTCCAAGGTAGTGCCTTGTCACCCTTCCTATTTGTGATTTTCACAGAGAGAAGAGACAGCCAATGTTTGGATAACATCCACATTGGGGATATGATGGTTGCATATCTGTTGTTTACAGATGATGTCACTCTCTTACTTTTAATTGACTGTGACTTCCGTCATGCACTGTAGTGATTCCCTATTGAGCATGAAGCAGTTGGGATAAAAAAATCAGCATTTCAGATAAGAGGTAATGATTTTGTCACAGAAATGAGTGGATCATTGTGTGCAGGTGAGGGGAGACCGATACCACAATGGGAAGAGTTTAAGTAGTTTGGCCCCTTGTTCACAAGTGAGGGTAGAGGGGACTGGTATGGGATGAGTACAGTGATAACAGCTGGGCAGGTATTGTAATGGACTGTGGTAGTGAAGCTATCAATTTACCACTTAGTCTATGTCTCTATCCTCACCAATAGTCCACAGCATTGGGTAGTTACGGAAAAGATGAGCTCATAGATAAAAAGTGGCAGAAATGATATTACTTTGCAGGATAGCTAGGTTTATGGTGTTTGATAGAATGTGTGGGGTGGGGTAAGGGGGTTCAGTAATCTGGGAGGATCATGGAGTTTAGCCACTACTCCTTCACATTGGGAGGAAACAGCTGAGGTGATTTGGACATGTTGTAAGAATCCCCCTCTTGGTGGCTTCCACATACGTTGTACAAGGCATGGTCTACAGAGAGGTAATATGCAGCATATCTAGGACATGTCTGATGGATTATAGCTCTCAGCTTGCCTGGGAGTAAGTAGGGATCCCAAAGGATTAGCCATGGTCTGTTGCTAAGGATATACAGACTGGTATGCCCTGAATGGCTTGCTACTACCATGACCATCACCAGGGCAAGGGGTTCAGAAAATGAATGAATAAATGAATGAATATATTAAAAATGGGGTCTATATTACATCGTCGAACCCACAGGAGTCCGAACATTGTAATATCGAACCCAAATGTCCGAAATATGAAAATAGCAAAGCCACGGCACACCGATTTATTTCCCAGGGAAAAAAATGGTGGGCTGTTTTTTGGGGCTTTGCTATTTCCTCCACTATGGTGCAATCTCGGAGTTGGTATATTTAAGTAGTGGGGTGTGGGGGGCACAGTAACTCACACTGGGGGGTGTGGAGGGTGAAGCCCCCCACTTTAATTTAAGTTTAAAGTGTAAATGTTTTTTTTTTGTAACGGAACACCGAATTTTTCCCCCCTGGGAAAAAAATCGCTGTTCTGTTTTTTCGTAATCATTGGTTTTCGAGCTTCACGGTTCGATAATACAAGGTTCGAACTTCTGTGAGTTCGATGATGTAATATAGACCCTTAAAAATGCACTTGTTAATAACTTGTCCTATTAAAATAAAAATAGGTCAGTGGTATGCAATTAACATGCCTATGTTCCTGTGTCAGTCACTGGTATTTATGATGGAGACAAAAGAAAATGCCAGCAATATTTTACATCCCATACATCGTCATTATAATGAGACGAGATGAAAACAGTTTATAAACAGGAGCTAATGGTAATATTCTGTAAAAAAGGTTTTAGGAAAGTCAGTTTCAGAATACTTCTGTTAATAGTAGTAAACAACTTACATTTTATATCTGAATCTGATCTTTCTGCTATGGCATGTCGATTTGTGGAGTGTATCCTTCGAGGAATGGTTGGCGGTGCCTATCAAAACACAAACAATAATTTAAGATATAACACATTACAGAAGCTTAGTCTGGCTAGGAGTGATTACAGGTGATTATAGTACCATGCAGCATGCATCTGGCTAAAAAAACACTAATAATTCTAGGAGTATAATGAGGCCCAGAGTCATGGAGAAAACTTTTTGTGATCTGTGGAGCTTAATGAACCTGACATTTCCCCTTAAAATGCTTCCTGTGTTACACTGACATTATTTTTATATATATATATATATATATATATATATATATAATACACACACAAACACACACACACTAAACTAAATTTTATGTTTTCTGTTTAGACAGTTTGCTGGTTAAACCGCATTTATTTTAAACAAGTTTTTTTGTTGTTGTTGAATTTACCTCTATATTTGTGCTTAGCAGTATATAGGCATGAATTCAGAAGTTGGTAGTGTCACACAACTCATTGCTAGTACTCCGAGCAGATTTAGTTGGGTCACAGAAGAAAGTATCACTCCCTGTTTCCACATATCCATATCCGTATCCACACCTAGATTTTCCTTCTCTCTCCACATATATTAATACTACACAGGTCCATGTCATTTGACTGACTCTTCATTTCACTGAAACTCAAATAGCCAAACCCATTAAATTGAAAATGAATTTAACTGAAAACGCATTTCATAGAAAAGTGTAGAAGTGTATAGAAAGTATGTGATGGTGTCATATCTTACCACAGGAGTTAGGGAAGTGAGCCTAGCAGAGTATATGTGGACTGCAATCATCAACATTATGCTGTATAACCAAATCTGTATATGACGTCTGTGCTCTTCAGCTCTGATTCACCAGGTGTGGTATTTTTTTTTTCTGCAGTTGTGTGACCATGGAGTTGGTATAAATAAGTAAGGGTGTGTGGGGTAGGGGTGCAAGGGGCTCCCCCAGCAGAAACATATTTTTATGATATATTTCGTGTGGAGAAGGTTTTTATTAAATTAGTTTTCAGTGAAATAAATTTTCAATGAAATGGGTATATACATATATATTTATGTGTAATTTATTGCATCATAGTTTCCACTCTAAATTTTAGCAATATTATTTACAGCCAAGTCAGATCTTACTCTTTACAGAATACATGCTGGAATCACAGTTGTGTTAAACGTAGATAAGTTAGTCATGAGAAGAGAGCATCTGAGATACTGATAGCTGGATTTCATAGTATTTCAAAACAGCTTTGACATACGCTTCAAACGTGCAAAAAAGTTATTTTATCTTATTTTATCTTGTTGGCAGGGAAAGTCCGACTGGGCAGAACCCATTTTCAGCAGAGGCCCAGGTAGAAATTCTCTATTTCATAATATTGCTACAATTTAACAGAGCATTAGAATCTTACATAGAATCTTACATAGGATCATAAGAAGTTACTAGGCTAATGGTATGGCTGGGAAGCAGACACTAAGAAAGTCAGCACCTGTTGCCCCTGCCAAGAGGGACACAGGTGGAACCTCCAGGAAGAATTTTCGGTAACCCATCCAATAGTCCAGATTGAGCCTGAATAGGGTCAGTGAGGGTCTCTGCTCAACATGTATTGGAAGCTTGTTCCAAAGGTGGAACAACATCTGGGAGACAAATCTATTTCTCCAGCAGGATCTGTTGATGCCGCATACCAGGTTAACATCCTTAAAGCAAGTGTTCCATGTGCTATTAGACTTGTAAATGTGCAGAATTTCCATTAAAGCAGGATCAGAGACTGCCTTATATGCCAGCCACAGGTTGCCCCTGAGCAGTCTGTATGACACAGAGTAAAGTGACAGTGATATCAGTCTGTCCACATATGACAGATGTTGGTGTGCCAGAATTTTCTTTGTAAGGAACCTCTCTGGTCTTTCCAATTGCTGCACGCATTTGGAAAGGTACATACCAGTGGGAGCGTTGTATTCTATTACAGGCCTGATAAGGAAAAGTACAGGGGGGTTACAACCTCTTTTTTCCTGGAGGCAATGCCTTTACTTATGAGATGAGCAATATAAAATGCCCTTCTTACCGCTGTGGAGATATGGCAATCAAAAGTAAGGCTGCAGTCAACCTGTGTGCCCAGATCATTTTCTTGCATTCAGTTTAAGACCGTGACTTTGGCACCAATCATTAGTCTGTGTAAGCCCCTCTTGCAGGATGTTGGTATAGTTTGGGGTCTTGATGACTGCTCCCAGTTTGCAGTCATCAGCAAATCTGGTCAGCCACAGACCTTTCATTTTTGCCTGGACTTTGGAAAAGTAGATTCCGAACAATGGGAGTCCCAGGACCGAACCCTGTGGGACACAGCTGGTTACGGATCTGCTAGAGGAGGTGGAGTCCTCTATTTTAATTGTATGATTTCTATCAGTGAGCCAGTTCGCCACCCACCCACCTGACAATATATGGGTTGAAACTCAACTGGGTGAGTTTACCGATGATGCCTGAGTGGGGATTGTGTTGAAGGGCTTGGCCAAGTGTAGGTAAGCCATGTGCACAGTTTTGCCCTCATCTAGGGCTTTGATGACTGTCTCAAAGAAGTCCACCAAGTTCAACAGATATGATCTCCCCAAACTGGGAGTCAAGTGTTTGAAGATTTCCTATATCTTTATTGATAAGGTCCACGATGATTTACTCCATAGCCTTGCAGATAAGCTGGTTAAACTAATGGGTCTATAGTTGGTGTGGGTCAGTGGATCCACCCCCTTTCTACAAAGGGATGACGGTAGATGTTTTCCATTTCTCGGGGATGAAGCCAGTGCTTAGGCTGTAATTGAAAAGAGTACCCAGTTGTGTTGCTAACTCCTGGTTTAACCTATGTAAAACACAGCCTGGGATGTTGTCTGGTCCCAAAGAGGCTAAGTTTTTGGTCTTGGAGAGGGCCAAAAAGACCTGCTCCTTACAGATGCCAGGTGGTGGACAGGTGGTAGGAATGCTCAGGCTTATATATTGCGGGGATGGGGAAGTGAAATTTTCACTGAACCTGTCAGACAGCAGGTTTGCTATATCCACAGGTTCTGTATATGTAGTAAAATTGACTACAGGTTCAGTGCAAATTTGGGACTTTCCATTGAGGTTATGAATGTAACTAAAGAATGCCTTATGGTTATCCTTAGCTTGGTAAGTTAATTTGGATTTAAGTGCCTTTTGAGGCTTCACAAGGAGTCTTATTTGCTTGTTTAAGTTGGCGAAGAAGTGTTTACAGTTATGAGACCTTTCCTTCCCAAACTTGACCATCAGTCCCAAACTAGAAGTAAAGCTCTCTCCATCCAAGATTGTGCTAGACAGTCAAGAGGAGAAGGTTAACACCTGCATTACACCTCAAGCAACACATAGCCATTCAAAACCCACACCATCAACACCCACACATAGCAACACTAAACCCACATATGCGGAGGCCCTTAACATTAACCTGCCCAAGCAACAAGGACCTCTGAAGCTGAAATGCAAACAAACACCAGTCACAACCAAAGTGACACATAGCTCACAACACCAGTGTGCCACCCAACAACAGCCCCTAAGGCAAGACAACGTACCCAGCACTTTAGTCATAGGTGACTTTATAGTCAGGCACACTGATCTCTCACTCACCAGGCTGAACAAGGTGAAAATTACAGTCAGCTGCATGTCGGGTGCCAGGATCAGCCACATAACGCATGCGCTCAAGTCACTCCACAACAAGTACAGATACAACACAATGCATCTGAAATTCTCAGGTGCAGCTAACACTAGGTAAGACTGCAATCCAAATTGTAGCTTGCTACAGCTCCCCCACCATGCCCCAAGATTCTCAATACACCTTTCTAAACATACTGTAAAATATTAAGATACAACGAAACACCATAATACTGGGTGATTTCAACTACCCTGCCATTAACTGGGAAATCTACTCGGGTACCAACACCTTTTCCCAATGGTTCTTGGAATTCATAAATTCCAACGCATTGGATCACTAATCCATTGTCCCACCAGGGGCTTTTATATCCTAGACCTGGTCATTACCAACATGGGAGATAGATGCTCCACACCAATGGTCACCCCCTCATTGGTCAGGTCTGACCATAAGCAAATCACCCTTGACATCCACATCCCACCCCCCCAGTAAGGAAACCTCCGTAAAAAACTACTCCAAAGCCAACTTCATGCTACTCAAGTCAGAAGTGACAAACTTCATGACACCCATGCAGACGGGAGCTGAAAGTTCAACTGCTGAATCCTACACTAAGGCACTGTACAAGCACATCCACTCGTGCATGAATAGTGCCATCCCAAATAAAACCAAGACACTCTCCTCCAAAAAAAAGGAAGCCACTCTGGTGGTCCCCTGCCATAAACAAACTATACAACAGAAGGAAGAAACAGTTGCAGAAAAGAGGAAAATCCCAGAATGCAAAAAACTCCCTTCCCAGCCTCAGTAAGAAACTGAGATCCCTCATAAAATCCTCCAAAGTTAGTTAAGAAAATAAAATTGTCAAAGATTCCAAAGATGACCACAAGGCATTCTACAGTTAGGTCAAGAATCTAAATGGCAATGCTCAGATCTGCTCTGAGCTACAACAGAATGACATTAAATATACTGATCCCAAGGATATTGCGAATATCCTGGCTGATCAGTTTAGTGCCAACTTCACCCTCCTCTCATCCCCTAAAGGGCCCATCTCAGTACCAAAAGATTACCAAATTCCGGTAATCACGGCCACACAGGTAGAAACCGCACTCTCCAAAGCTAAGAATACAGCATCCATGGGACCAGATGACATCCCAGGCTGTGTACTACATGAACTACAAAATGAACTGGCACCTCACCTAAGTGTCATGTTTAATCATAGCCTCACCTCAGGCTTTCTGCCCACTGAGTGGTGCACAGCTACAGTTATCCCACTCCACAAGGGGGGATCCACCTTGAATCCCAGGAATTACCATCCCACCAGTCTGACAAGCCTGATCTGCAAGGACATGGAACGCATTATCATGGAACTTATAAACAAAGACAGTGGCAACCTTCAAACACTGGACCCCACCCAGTTTGGGTTCATGAAGGGGCAATCTTGTCTCCTGAATCTGATTGACTTTTTTGAATCAGTCTCCAGAGCTGTGGATGAGGGTAAAGCGGTCCACACAGCCTATCTGGACCTTGCCAAGGCCTTCTACACCATCTCCCACTCTGGAATCATAGATAAACTTACTAAGCTGGTCATAAATCCCTACGTCACTCGATGGGTTGCCAACTGGCTTACTGACAGAACCCACACTGTAAAAGTAGCAGACTCCAAATCCAGGTCCAGACAAGTGACAAGTGGAATACCTCAGGATTCAGTCCTGGGACCGCTCTTGTTTGGCATCTACTTCTCTGAAGTACAGGCCAACACTAAGAGACTCTGGCTAACAAAGTTCGCAGATGACTGAATCCCCAAATGATGTGGCTATTCTACAAAAGGGCCTTACATAAACAGATGCTTAGTGTGAGAGCCATGGGCTCAAGCTTAATGCCAAGAAATGTATAGTTATCCTCTTTGGGAAAAACCATGTACCCATAAATTACCACATAGGTGGCAGTACACTAAACACCGAAAGTGTGATGAGAGACTTAGGGACACAGGTGGACAGTGGTCTCACTTTCCATAACCACATCGCCACAACAGTCAGGAAATCCTTCTATGTGGCACACCTCATCACTAAGGGCTTTTCATCCAGAAAAAAGAAGGTCATTGTCCCACTGTACTCATCCATCATTAGACCCATTATAAAGTACACTGCACCGTTTGGTATGTACCTCACAAGACATCTGCAACAGCTGGAAAGGCTGCAGAAATACCTCACTAAAAGAATTACAGGACTAAAGCAGATGCCATATGCTGACCTTCTAAAACAACAACAGCTATACTCTGTGGCATATCGTCTACTCAGAGGTGATCTCTGCATAACATACAAGGCATGTCAAACCCTGAGCTGTTGGACATGCTCCACTTAAAGAAATCCCAATCCCTCAGAGCCACACGCTCCAGGGATCTAAACCTTGCCATCACAATGAACAAAACATGCTGGAGGGATAGGTTCCTGACCCAGAGACTCCCCATAGTCTGGAATAGACTGCCCATACATGTCAAGCAGGGCATCTCCTTGGCCATCTTTAAAAGGAACCTTGAAGATTGGATGAGAAATAGGAAATTCACCCCGGGGATCATGTCAGTCACCCTGCTAGACAGGGGTCCAGGGAAGTAAACCTATCAGCTTCTTTCTCCTAATATATAGCCTGCTAATGGTAGATGTTCACCGGGCAGGTTTGATCTTCCTTGAGGATATTACTTTGGTCCTGTCAGGTATGGCAGAGTCAATACAACTGTACAGACGTTTCTATAAAGCACTGGCATATATCCCTGTGTAGGTGTCCATTTCAACTGTGAGGGGAGGAGTTTTGACGTTATTTTGCTGTTAGTGGTTGTAATTGGCCTTGGAAATTTTTTTTATTTTTTGCTAGTAAAAGTGTGTGTGTGTGGGGGGGGTCTGATGGTATAGTTACTTCTAACGAGACAGACTTGTGGTCAGACCTCACCTGGGAGGGCAGTACATGTTGGTGAGTATCAGATCTAGGATATTTGAGCCCCTTGTGGGGGTATCAACCAGCTGATCCAGAGCATTGGAGTTAATGAAATCCAGAAACCTTTGGGCAGGTGAGTTAGAACAGGTATACTTTACCCAGTCAATGGAAGAGTAATTAAAGTCACCTAAAACCAGGGTGTTCGGTTGTATCTTGATTGACTCAAGTAGATCCAAGTAGGCTGAGTGGATGTTCTGATTCATGGAGGGAGTCCTACAGCTGGCAACAACTTAAATAGAGGTCTTACCAACAGTTACTTGCACCTGAAGTAATTCAAGAGAATTGTGCTGTTTAACCGATCTAGAGGTGTTTTTATTTTTAATGAATAATGATAGACTACCTCCTTTAGTTCTCACACCTTCAGTTTGTGGTCTGAACGTGTGGAAGGAAATGTAACCTGGTATGGCTGGGGCACTCTCTGCTGCCTTAAACCAGGTCTCTGTGACTGCATAAATGTCAACATCTTCCAAGGTAAGGGCTGCTTCTAATGAGTGCAGTTTTAGGTTTAGACTCCTAGCGTTTAGCAGCATAACCGTGAGGTTGTTTTTAGAGGGTATTTTTATGTTGGTGATTTTGTACTTGTGACATTGCCTAAAAAGGCACTATGGGGGTGGCAAGAGCCTTAGCTAGTAACCAAAAACCCAGGGGTGACAGATGAAGATCATCTCTGGCAAAGCATCAAGGTCTATCGACCATATCATCCCAGGATGACAGACACTGGATCCCCTTTGCATGACACCAGAAACTTAGCCAATTGTTGAAGTCTATCATTTTTTTGTTTCTATTGTGGCATCATCCTGGGTGAAGGTAATATGCTGCTTAAACCTAGGGACATACCTGTCTGTGACACATAATCAGAGAGCTCAGTCATGTTTCTCTTCATATAGTCTAGGGAGGTACATCTCAAGTCATTCACACCAACATGGACTATGACGGAGTCATAACAGTACATGCTGTTGAGAGTCCTGAGTGCATGTGTGATGTAGTGGATCCTGGCACCTGACAGACCCCTAACCATAACCTTTTCCTTATCCCACCTGGTGAGAGGGATGTCTGTGTGTCTCACAACAGAGTCACCTATGACTAAGATGTTTGGTTTTGTGTTTTGCCTTATGGGCTTCACTGATGAGACACTGGTGTATGTGGGATGTTATGTGTACTATGTTCTACATGAGATGTATAACTTACAGTGTGCTTATGTTTGAGAGGTCTCTGGCATTTAGGTAGGCTACTGGTAAGGGCCTCTGCATATGTGGGTTTATGTGTAGCTAATTTGGCTGGAGTAGGAGGTGTGGTGTGAGTGCTGACAACCTGCTTAGTGCCAGATGTTCTTACTAGTGAGCAAGGGAGCCTGGATTCTAAGTTTTTAATTTAGGTGCATCTCTCACATACTGAATTTGTGTGATCTAGAAGAAGTGGGTTGTCAGTGTACATTAGGCAATTTCTACATTGCCCCAGGATGCCCATGTCAACTAGGCTGGCTGGAGAAACTGTGGGAAATTGTCCGTCCATAATGCTAGAAAGACTTTAATGTGAACAGAAACGGAGAAGACTGGGGGGACCAGGTAGAATTAAGCAACAGGAGAAGAGGTACAAAGGGCTAGCGGGTAAGAGCTGTGATAGTACCCCAGGAGCTTAGCTGGGTGTATTACCTGCTAGTGAGGCACACTCATGAGAACTCACTGATGGAGCATGGCTAAGTACTAAATGAAAATTTGTAAGCAGAAAAGTTTGGTGATGGCGCACTTTGTGCAAACATGGGCTTTATACAGTAAATGAAATCAAATGGAAATAGAAACAGTTGACCAATAAAAAACTTTACTTATATCAAATGAGCTCCAACTGCATGCTCCTGTCACTATGATGCAGGGGAACCCTTCCAAAAAAGGATAGCCTGCTTTTAGTGCTCAAAGTTACCCAAACAGACTAGATTCATCAGGTCTGAGTCTAGTCTATGCTACAGTAATTTAAAGTGCCCAAAAATAAATACAGCAGCTCGAGATAGGCAGTAGAAAAAAAGCAATACAGTTCAAAGTGCAGTACAATCCAGCACAATGTTGAAATCTGCTTAAGGTTTGTGGTAGATGCTTCGGATGAATCATTTTTTAAATTTCAGCAGCGCAGCAGCAGGTCACCAAACTCTATGGAGCTTTGTTTGAACAATTCTGATGGAGTGTAAAGTTCATACAGAGTTATAAAATAAAAAAAAAAAAACATTGTTAAACTGGAAGGAAAATTTTGTGCTGTGGGATTTTGTGCAGTCAAGTTAGTAAAGGGTTCTGTAGGGACTGTAGAGAAATAAAAAAAGGTACAACATGTTGCAGAAAAAGTGTAGGAGAAGAAAATATAAGTTAAAGTGTAAGAAGATAATATTAAGATGTTAGTGGAAGGCAGGCTGTGTTACTAGTCTTATAGTCAATTTAGGGAATAGGGGAATGGGATAGTGAGACAGCTTACAGAAAGAAAAGAGAGTGAAGTAATATTTAGGAGAAGAGTGAAAACGTGCATTTTTGGATTGGAGTTAAGTAGAATGGAGATAACAGGTAAGAAGATAGAGCTTGTGTTAATGTCTCAACCCAATGATGACCAAGATAAGAATTCATTAAGGGATCGTTGAGGTCTATTTTATAGCTTGGTGGTCTGTCAGTCATTTTAATTTGAAACATTGCATCTGTAACACCTGCTGCATGGTAGTAGAGTAGCACTGGACCCAAAAATTAAAACTTGTACTAGCACTTTCCATTCAAATGTGTGCAGGAGCATCAAGTAGCCATACCTGGACCAATCCTATTTAATGTTTTTCTTAATGATATGTATATCACAGTACCCCTTTCAAGTGTTGTTTAAATGTTAAATAAAATGCAGCTTTCAATGAACCAGCTAGGAAGGAAGGGAAGCTTGTTGTTGTTGTCGCCAAGGCTTTCAACACCATCCCCAATTTTGGAATTAAAGCTAAACTCACTGAACTAGGTATAAATCCCTATGTCACAAGATGAGTTGCCAACTGGCTCACTGACAGAACCCACACTGTAAAGGTTGCAAACTCCAAATCTGACCTCAAGGCAGTGACAAATGGAGTGCCACAGGGTTCCGTCCTGGGACCTCTTCTGTTTGGTATCTACTTCTCTGAAGTACAGGCTTACACAGAAGGCCTCTGGCTGATGAAGTTTGCAGATGACTGCAAACTAGGAGCCATAGTCAAGTCCCCAAATGATGTGGACATCCTACAGAAGGGCCTCACTGAGACAGATGCTTGGTGTCAGAGCCATGGCCTCAAGCTCAATGCCAAAAAGTGCAGTGTCATCCCCTTTGGTAGAAACTTTGTACCCATGAACTACCACATAGGCAGCAATCTATTTAACACCAAATGTGTGATAAGAGACCTTGGGACTCAGGTGGACAGTAGTCTCTCCTTTGATAGTCACATCGCCACATTAGTCAGGAAGTCCTTCTATGTGGCACACCTCATCATAAAAGGGTTCTCATCCAGGAAAAAAGAGGTCATTGTTCCCCTCTACTCGTCACTCATTAGACCCATTATAGAGTACAACGTCCCTTTTGGAATGTACCTCACAAGACATCTGCAGCAGCTGGAAAGGCCACAGAAGTACCTCACAAAGAGGATTACTGGCCTCAAACAAATGCCCTACACTGACCGCCTCAAAAAACTATAGCTTTACTCCGTAGCATATCGCCTACTCCGAGGTGATCTCTGCCTAACATATAAAGTTATGTCAGACCCAGAGCTGTTGGAAATGCTACACCTAAAGAAATCCCAATCCCTCCAAGCTACATGCTCTAGGGACCTAAACCTTGTCACCACAATAAACAGGACATGCTGGGGGGGATAGATTCCTGTCCCAGAGACTTCCTATACTCTGGAACAGGCTACCCATCTATGTCAAGCAAAGTTCTTCATTAGCACTCTTCAAGAAAAATCTTGATGAGTGGATGGGAAATAGGAAATACACCCCGGGGATCACTTCTGTGTCTCTGCTGGACAGTGGCACAAGAAAATAATGTTTTTGGGTGGCATAAGCTATGGTACCTTGCTGGCTAGGCTTACGTAGGCCCTTGGGCCGATAGCCTAGTACCTACCTATTAACCTATGAACTTATGAACCCATGAGATCAAACAAGGAGACAATTATGAGAAACCATTGTTATAAAAACAGTATTGCCAGTATATAGCAAGACTGGCAACAGGGGGATGAAATACATGACTCATTTATATAATTAGAGGGGAAAAATAGCAATCTGTAACCTTGACAGAAACTAATAATTATAGCTGAACTTTTGTGGGGAAATATTCTTTGTTTTTTTTTTTTTACTTTTCGACCTACTATTTTGCAGGTTATTGGCAAACCAGAAGACATACTCTCCTAAGCCATGTTAAGAAGCAGTCAGACATCATTTACAAAATTAAAGGTTAAATGACCATGTTGGTTTATTAAAGATTTGGCCATCTGTAGCCCTCTACCCATAAACATTTTAAACATTTGAGAACTAAAAGATGGCAGTCTTCATGATACAACTTAGTTATATGACAGTACTCACACTTTTCAAAAATCAATAAAACTGTGATTTTAAATACATCTATTCATTTAATTTTATGATGAGATAACACTTGTATATAGGCATGCATGCTTTTCAGTCGCTAAAGAAAGTTTGAAAATACAGTATATATATATATATATATATATATATATATATATATATATATATATATATATTCTGACTTAGCTTTGCGATGTTTTTGTGATACTCTGCGTTATGAAAACAAAAAATAAAATAAAAACAATGAAACATTCACTGAGTAATTTTGGATCTGCTGTCTAGTGCTAATAAAGATATGTGGTACTGATATATGGAACAGATGTAATTTTTTGCACTGACTGTCAGTAAGCCAGGATATTAATATGTATACACACACACACACACACACACACACACACACACATATATATATATATATATATATATATATATAGGATTATAGGATATGGGTCTACTTTTATTAGTCGAAGTTACATTACTTTGACTAACAAAATTACGATCTGACTTCCGTGAAAGTGCACTTCAGCAAAAATGCACTTTCGTGAAAGCCGATTCACTGAAGCACGATACAGTAGGGATTAGGAAATATATGCTTTTCCCCACTAGAGTGTGATCTCGGAATTGGTATATTTAAGTAGTGGGGGTGTGGGGGGCGCAGCCTCCAACATGGGGATGTGCCAAAATAATGTTCTTTGTTTACAGAAAATAAACAAAAAACATTGTTTTGCAAGGGAGCAAGCCCCCCTGCACCCCACACCCCCACTACTTAAATATACCAACTCCGAGATCGCACTACAGTGGGGAAAAGGATATATTTCCTTATCCCCACTGTATCATGCTTCGGTGAATCAGCTTTCGTGAAAGTGCACTTTCGTTAAAGTGCACTTTCGTAGAAGTGGGGCCGTACTTTTCTTGTTTGAAATAATGTAATTTTGAACACAAAACGTAGACCCATATATATATATATATATATATATATATATATATATATATATATATGTGTGTGTGTGTGTGTGTGTGTGTGTGTGTGTGTGTATGATGCTTTATGTCATTGCTTTCTATTCCTAATATTGAGGACTACCAAATTCCATGGAACCTTTCTGATTTGTGCTACTACATGATGCCATATTTATTTATTCATACCTACTGTTAACCAGGATAGTCAAACTGGGTGGAAAGCTGCTTTTCAGTAGATACCCAAGGAGCAAAGAGCCACATAGCACATCAGAAAATAGAGGTATAAAGTACAAATACTGATAACAATTCCAGCATAGACATACAAAAAGATATAGAAGTAAATCTGGTAATAAATATTGGATAAACTAAACTAAACCAAACTAAGAAGATAATTAAGAGATAATATAACACACCTTGCACCCATCAAGCCCCCCACACCCCCGGACTTAATCATATACATTAACTCTATTGTCTCACCAACTCAAAGAAAGGAAGCTCTGTGCGACTAAAGAGTGAACCACCAGTAGCCAAGATGTTTCTAGTACCTGAATTATGCCTACTGGACTTGGGAATGATTTGCATTTGGCGACACGCTGATGTGAGTGCTGATGTATAGGTATGTGAAGTAGGTGTAATAATGGGTTTATGCTGATGCCTACTCTTAAAAGAGTTATCAGAGGTTTGGGTATATTTTTTGGCAGCATCAGTGTATGAATGTTGTTTTGCTAGTATAATGATGCTGCATTTGCATGGGCCGGTGGGGGGGGGGGTGGTTGTGACAGCGTGATGCCCACTGCAAGAAGTGGTCATTGAGAAAGATTTCTCCAGACTGGTTAAGTATTTACACATCTCACAGATGGCATCTACAGTGTTAAGTCATTTTTTGTTTTCTTACAGCATGTGAAAGTTTTTACACTGCCTTAGAATACCACGTACTAAAAGGCTGGCAATAGAAGGGGAGACGGTTGCTGTCACTCCTTGATGCTATTTGCTGATGTGTGAAAAAGACCCTGTTAGGATTAAAAGACACTGGATGTGATTATGCAAGGATTCATTGGCGAAACTATGGAGGTGATTTTGCAATAAGACAGGGTAGTACTGTTGACATGATAGAGATACCTGGATAACAGGGCATATTAACTGGTAAACCAGACTGTTTCCTCAACACAGTTTGTTTTAGACCAGAGCAAACTCAAGCCTAGCACCTGCTGAAAGAGGACAAATGTAAAAGCAGTACTTAACTACAGGGAAAATTTGTACTGTGCACACTATGTACTAATCAGCTGTACTGATAGTGGCAGAGTGCTTAGCACAACTATCTAGCAAATACAAAAGTGAACCAATGAAAAACAGCTATAAGTTCAAGCCAATACTACTGGGCTGCCTAGACACAACAGCACTCATCCTACTCCCATTACAGCAATTAGTGCTCTGAACATGATGGCCACCACAGCAGGCCAGAAAAGATTGTTAACAAACAAATATTAGCAGAGAAAATTAAGTGTAAGTCAGACAAACAACAGGTAAAAAAGATACGACAGTAAAACAACTCAAAAAAGAAGAATTTCTTAAGTTTTTGTGAAGTCCAGAAACGTTTTTAAGCTTTTCATGCAGTGCACACAGACTTAGCTCCCTGCAGTCTTGTTGGAAAGACAGCATAGAAACCCAGCTGAGCTCAGTATATATTAAGCAAAAAAATAAAAGAGAAGTGCACACACACACACACACACACACACACACACACACACACACACACACACACACACACACACACACACACACACACACACACACACACACACACACTCCCATTACTTTCTTTCACTCAAATCACAAATTCCCTCTTATTCTCCTTTGTGCACGTTCCCTAACTGAAATCTAAATAGCTCAGTGCAGTTTTCACATATATGCCTTACAACCCATAGAATATAACTACGTCACTCTGACAGCTTCATTCACCTGTAATATGTTAGGTTTGGCTACTCTGTATTTACAAAACAAGCATTATTTCTCATTGTATTTCCTAAATTCCTCTTACCTCAGGCTCTTCTTCCTCTAGTTCCATGTACGCAGCATGCTTCTCTGGATTCTTCATTTTCTCTAGTAATTCATTAGCTAAAGATTTGCTCAGGCCAGCCTGACACACAAACTGGTGCTGAGCAAAACGAAAAAGACAAAAAGTGGCTTTAAAAAAGAGAACAACTAACCTTTGTGTGCTAACACCGTTTACAATTTCAATACTTTGGTTCTAGTAAAACTATACAGAAAACATTTGCAACAAGATAAAACCTTCTATGTCCAAAATGAAAAACACTAGCCCTGATAATGTGGAACAAATGGGCAAAATGTGGAACACACACTAGTAGCTTTCTAACAGCTTCAACTAGGAAGGTCAAAGGATGGTTAACATATGCTGGTTTTACTTATAAAAGATATTTTAATGAATTAATATGATTCTTTTCTATTTACCATGGATATCTGTAAAAATAATTCCTGACACTGTATGTGTGACAGGGCCTTTCAATGTGGAATTTCGAGGAACATGAACTTTTTAAGACCCCAAATTTAGTACATTCCTCGTAATGAGGTACACTTGAGAGGTATGTACACAGACCATTATCTACAAAAGCTTAAATCTAGATGTCCTAAGTAAATAGAGAAAAGCAAAGGGTTGTCTCCCTTGTTGCACAACAGAGATTGTCTCAGAAACATATTAGCTTTCAGGAAATCTTGCTTGAATGAGGCCTTGGTCCTTGATCACTTATGGGAAAAATGGACACCCTGCACTTGAAAAGGGATTGACGGCAGCGGGAGGTGGCAGACTAAAGTCTTACAGATCCTGTCAGCAGTAATATAAACAACCCAAAAAAGCTAATAGCAGTTATTTTGAAATCAGCCATCTTTGGCTGTTTATTGCCCTCTTCCCATCCATTTGCTCAAACTTGAAAGAAACAAATTATCTTATTATTAATATATATATTATTATTAATATTATTATTATTAATATTATATCAACTTAACTCAGACCTTCTGTGTCTATGATTTGAAGATTATAGGTGGGGCATCTTAGGATTGTGAAAATGTGAAAATATGACATTGTTTCAGAGTTGTGTAGTATTTCTGGACACATAATGGGATTTATTGTAACTCCTTTGACAGTGTTAATTTTGTTAACAATGTGTCCTCAACATGCACTCTACTGTAAACTAGCTATCACCCTGGAATGTAACAATGTACTTGTCCAGTATCTAACTGGTCTGCTCCTAGTAATTACAGGAATGACTCTTATGTCCGGGAACTACCACCCCATTAGCCTGACGAGCCTGGTCTGCAAGGCCATGGAATGTATCATCATGGAACTTGTAAACAAAGACATTGGTAATCTCCAAACTCTGGACCCCACCCAGTTTGGGTTTGTAAAAGGCAGATCATGTCTCCTAAACCTGATAGACTTCTTTGAAGCAGTCACCAAAGCCGTAGCCAAGGGTAAGGTGGTTCACACAGCCTATCTAGATCTTGCCAAGGCTTTCGACACCATCCCCCACTCTGGAATTATAGATAAACTCACTAAACTAGGTATAAATCCCTATGTCACAAGATGGGTTGCCAACTGGCTCACTGACACAACCCACACTGTGAAAGTAGCAGACTCCAAATCCGACTTCAGACCAGTGACAAGTGGAGTACCACAGGGTTCAGTCCTGGGTCCTCTCCTGTTTGGTATCTACTTCTCTGAAGTACAGGCTAACACAGAAGGTCTTTGGCTAGCGAAGTTCGCAGATGACTGCAAACTAGGAGCCATAATCGAAACTCCTAACGATGTGGACATCCTACAAAAGGGCCTCACTGAGACAGATGCCTGGTGTCAAAGCCATGGCCTCAAGCTCAATGCCAAAAAGTGCACTGTCATCCCCTTTGGTAAAAACTCTGTACCCATGAACTACAACATAGGCGGTAGTATACTTAACATTGAAAGTGTGATAAGAGACCTTGGGACACAGGTGGACAGTAGTCTCTCCTTTGATAATCACATTGCCACAGTAGTCAGGAAATCCTTCTACGTGGCACACCTCATCACAAAAGGTTTCTCATTCAGAAAAAAAGAGGCCATTGTTCCACTCTACTCATCCCTCATTAGACCCATTATAGAGTACAATGCCCCTTTTGGTATGTATCTCAAAAGACATCTACAACAACTGGAAAGGCCACAGAAATACCTCACAAAGAGAATTACTGGCCTCAAACAGATGCCCTCATGAACCGTCTCAAAAAACTCCAGCTTTACTCTGTTGCATATCGCCTACTCAGAGGTGATCTCTGCCTAACATACAAAGCTATGTCAAACCCAGAACTGTTGGACATGCTCCACTTAAAGAAATCCCAATCCCTCTGAGCTACACGCTCTAGGGACCTAAACCTTGTCACCACAATAAACAGAACATGCCGGAGGGATAGATTTCTGTCCCAGAGACTTCCCATACTCTGGAATAAACTACCTATCTATATCAAACAAAGCTCCTCATTAGCACTCTTGAAGAAAAATCTTGATTATTGGATGGTAAATAGGAAATTCACCCTGAGGATCACCTCTGTGGCTCTGCTTGACAGTGGCACAGGAAAATAATTTTCTTGGGTGGCAAAAGCCAGGGTACCTTTTTGGCGGGGCTTGTATAGGCCCCAGGGCTGATAGCCTAGTACCTACCTATGAATCTATGAACCTATGTGTTTGTACTTTACTAGCATAAGATTCTTGAATCTGTAATTTGTTTCCTTTTTTGTGCATTGTTGTGGTTTGAACCCAAGAACTCTGTAAAAGGACAATTCAATCAGTGCCACTATCAAGACAACAAACAGACTGAATAAACAAATACATCTAAATTTACAACTACTGTTAGTTTTGTTTGTATTCTGACACTTGAAATTTACCTGTCTGTGATAGATAGGAAAGCCTTCTGTATCCATAATATTTATTTACATATTTATTTAACATTTTTTTTACCAGGATAGTCCGACTGGACAGCAGGTGTCCATTATCAGTAGAGTCCTGAGGAGAAAAGCTCCCGAAAGTTACAGAGTGAATTGGTAAAAAGTAGTTAACAAAGTTTAACAGTGGTTTAAAAAAAAAAAACATCTTCAAGTAAGGTTAACAGTTAAACAAAAGCAAGGCAGTACTAGAAAAAGTATAAGATCACAGTACATTTTTATTGTGACCGTAAGTACAGCATATAAACAACTGGCATCATAGTAATAACAAGTTTAATAGATATTTACACTATGTACAGATATGCCTAGGAAGAGTATAAAGTCAGTGTCCATCAGGGCCAGCAATGAATAATAGCCTTGGATAGGGTGGGTTCAGGAAGGGTTATGGATATTATGACAGGATTTAAGAAAGACAGCATGAGTGAATCTTTTTTTATTACAGTTCATTTTTTTAACATGAAACTTTATTAAGACAACATTGTTAAAAACACTGCAACCATCATATCCCAACACCCCTTATGCAAGATTGTCCCATACATAGAAAAACAACTTTAAAATTCATTACGATACCAAATTTTGATTCAGATTTAAAAACTGAACATAATTAATGATAAAATGATGTAAGTCTTTAGTAATGTTTACAAGCAAAAATTTCCAGCGGTGAAAAATAATAGCTTAAACAACTGTTTGAACCCGAAGTAACTATTTCTTCTGTAAGGAAGTTAACTTTTCAGACATAGTACCCAAAGTCCAAAATCTGTGGCCTGTCGACTACAGAATGTCTTTCCTAAGGGCTAAATGTGTTGCAGAGCGTCCTGTTGTCCATATGCTGCTGCAAGCTCCACACCCCCAAAATTGCCCAAATGAAGTGAAAGTAGTTGTCCTCCTCCTCTTCTTACCGTATTTCACAGCCCTCTTCTTCAGCTGGACCAGGGTTATTTGTCAGATGTGCTATTTATTAAATTATGTGAAGTAGAGTGGTAAACACTGTACTTTACTGATAACCAAGCTGATATTGTTCTCCAAGTGTTACTTTCTACCTGGAGGTCTAGGAAAGCTGATCATTGTAACTATCTTGCCCAAAAACTACATGGCTATAGTCATCTAAATCCTGGCACATAACCAACAGAATGTGTGGAATTACTTTGGCTTGCCCTGTAAACCTTTTGACTCAGAGTAAGAGGGAATTGGATTGATTGTCTACAGTCTTTGCCATCATGATAACTTAGCATTACAAAACTGCATTTTAAAATTGACTGGTGTTACTGTCAGGTGACCCGAAATCTCCTCAGTACAAGACATTCTCTCAGATCCATTCCCACCACCACAAAGGCTGGGCATTTATGGACATCCTATAATTTATCTATATACAATCCCACTGGCTGACTGTTTTGTCCAACAAACTTATTTGTTAAGCTCCTTTCTTAACTTAATCTTACACACCCACCAGGTTTCATTCTTTCCTACTTTCTTTATGGGTTAGGATTTCCTCTGTTGAAACAGTAAATAAAGTTCCAGGATCACAATGATAATGATCACGGTCTAATCCTGTTCTATTATCCAATGGGTCAGGACTGAGGCTAAATCTGGCAAGCCAAGCCCTTCCCTTATATTTCCTGAGAGGCCATCAGTTTCCTCCTTGCTAACCTGGGAAATGCTCCAAACATAAGCTAAAACTAGCTACTGATACTTCTGTGTAAGCAGGTATTGAGCTAGGTATGAGATACAGTGTCCTAAAAAAGAAATTTGGCAGTATGAGCACTTTAATAGTGGGTGTACGGGTTAAAATGGCAATCTAATTACTGCCCAGGAAGGACACCCCTCCTGACATTCCTTAATAAGGGGATTCAAGTAAGAGTACTATTGCTGCTATATTAAGAGGCAATTTGGATACCAAGATACCTGTGCATCGTAGTTCACTTAGAATCTCTTGGTGTACAAGAGAGCAAGAATTCGGGCGACAAAGAGAAGTCTTTTTCCAGTTTACTTTTTGTCTTGATAGTGTGTCAGACCTCTGAAAAACCTGCAGTATCTCAGAAAGATGCAATTACAGGTTCATCATCTATAATATGCAATTATCTGCAAACCACATACTTGTGCACACATAGGCTTTTGGCATCCTAATACCTCACTGTATATAATGTTGTCTGATATACCAACTCAAAGCCTCCACAGCAAGAACAAAAAGGATCAGGGACAATAGGTGACCCAATCACTTTCAACAATTTAGTTGAAAGGGCTGACAGCTTGTTGCAGTTTTGACTTCACTAGTCTTGGGACTTGTATATTGTGCTTGGTACTTCTTGATAAAGACTCAGGGAAACCAAAAAAATGGAGGACATGCCACAGGCACTTCCAACTCAGAGAGTCAAAAGCCTTGCTAAAATCTACAAAGAGTATGGCTGTAGGGTTGGTTCCCTTTGGCTATATTGCTGAAGGTTCTAGAAGAGCCTAAGTGATAGCTGGGATCCCCCGCCTGCCTGCTACAAAATCCTGCTCTGTATCATGAACAATTGTCATTATGACTTACTTTAGTCAGGCTGCTAGTACCTTAGCTAAGATTTTTGCTTTGGATGAAATTAGAGAGACGAGTCTATAGCTTTGTGCTTCCACCGGTCTTTACCTTCTTTTTGGAAGGTGACAGTATTTGTTACCCTCACTTGATAAGGAAGTGTCTGTTTGCTCTCTTTGTATACTGAGAGAAGAATAGGGGCTAATTCAATGTTTAGTACTTTAAACAGTTATGCCATGATACTGCTGATCCCAGAGTCTTCACTAAACTTTAAGCCCTAACTGCTTGGCTTATCTGCCCAGTGTCACTTCTTACCTTCGCAACTGCTCCTGAATAATTGTGAACTTATGCCAGTTAATTGCTTCACTGGTCTCCCCAGCTCTGAAAAAGCTGTCTTGCTTTTTATACAGGTTGTAGAAAAAGGTCTGCATAATTACATTAATTTTGGAAGCTAAATATGCCAGATGACCATTCATGTATCTCAGATAGTATAATTTGGGCTATTGCAGTCCAGTTCTAAAAGAACTAATGGAAACATATTGGTGGCACAGCTGAAGAGTGTGTGCTCCATGGCTCTGGCAGAGGAAACAAGGCAATATCATGAGACTTCTCACTTGTAGCCAACAGGCTAAACTTACTTAATGCAATGAGGGACCATCTTGGTAACTTTGTCACAAACCTTTCTGACCAGTGATATTGTTATGGAGTGGCCCAGTGAAATTAATTCCATCACTGATTGCATGGGGTTATGCTATTTAGCAGTTTATCCTATTTCTCATATACCTACAATAGAAGGTCCAACACCCATGAGCTACGGTAATCCTCCAAAATGCACAACACAGTCCTGTGAAATCTCCTGCTGCCTTATTGAATATTATCATGGTTGTTTTGTTGCCTGAGGTATACAATTCTTTTGCTACAGCTCTGATACCCACCTGCATAATGTTTGATGATGATGATTTTGTTCCTGAGGTTGGACTGATCTTTTCTGTCTTGGGATTTGGTCTGAAATGGGTGTCTTTGGGACAATACCATCCACAGTGAATTGTGTTCTGAGACAGTAATGAAGTATAAAATATCTGTACAGGAGAGCAGAAACTACAACAATATGGAATAAAGCACCCAGATAGGTATAATAGTTATGGAAATAACCAGATTAAATACAAATGTAACTTTCAAGCATATTGAAATCATCATACAGAATACAAGACAACTGGACCAAGTGGCCCTTTATACCTTGCCAGTAACCATCCTTGGACATTACCTTCTTTTTCATGGAGCAACAAGCCAGTCACACCTGGGGTGAACTTGTGAATAGCCATCCAGTTGTCTAACTCATTTTTGAAAGCAGAAATGTTTTAATTTGGAGTGGAATTTTTTCCAGAAAAGGGGTACAAGTTGTGTATCAAATCTGTCTCTTCACCCTGTTTGATTTATCTGTCTCTTCACCCTGTTTGATTTATTTGCTGAACCAGGTTTAGATCCCTGGTTTTAGTGGTAGTGGAGATGAAAGATGTCTTGGACTACTGGATCCCTAATGGCCTGCAAGGCAAGGCACAGATTACCCCTAAATAGTCTACAGCACACTGAACAGAGGGAATGTGCTTCCAGCCTCACCTGGCAGCTTCTGGCTTTTAAGACTGTGATATTTTTATTTAGGACCCTCTGAGGTCTTTCCAGTTGCATGATATGCCTAGTAAGATACATCCCAAAAGCAGCACTGCATTCTGTAACAGGTCGGATCAATGTAGAATATAGACCGGTAAGAACTTCTTTAACAGGTCGGATCAATGTAGAATATAGACCGGTAAGAACTTCTTTAACAGGTCGGATCAATGTAGAATATAGACCGGTAAGAACTTCTTTAGCTCTTGATGAAATACCTTTTGCAATCCATTGCACCCAGCAAAAAGATTTCTTAACCACTGCTGCATTGTGGTAATCAAATCCAAGGAAATTATCTATCCGTGTTCCAACGTCTCTTATCACACTTTCATTTTGAAGATGGGTATTGTCTATACTATAAGATGGATGAAGGGATTGTTTACTAAATTTATATTGCACTTTTTAGCATTTAGTTTTAAACAATTGTTTGAGTAGCAGGTGTTGAAATGTATGAGTTCCAGTTGGAGCTTCTGCATACCAAAGGGGCAGCTGAGGATGATACCAAGTTTGCAGTCATCCACAAACTCAGTTTAACCAGAAATCCCCATTTGTAACTTGGAAATCTTTGAAGTACATACTGAATAGTATGGGTCATAGTGTGGAGCCCTGAGAAACACCACTGGTCATCTTCATGTTTATTGAGGATGCACCTTCCACCCTCACTACATGAGTTCTATTCCTCAACCGAATTACTACCCAACTAAATATGTGGGGGTCAATATGGAGCTTATTCAACTTCTTTATAATGTTAGCATGTGGGATGGTGTCAAATGCCAGGCTTTGGCATGCTGTATAACAGCATGTCCACTGACCATGGCTTGTATTACTCTCTCAGAGAGGTTGCCGAAATGCATTACACAGAACCTACCTTTTGCAAAGCTGAACTGCTGGAGGTCAAGCCTTATAGGATTTTTTTTTTGATATCACAATTATGATATGTTCCACAACTTTGCAGATGAGACTAGACAGGCTAATGGATCTATAATTTCCAGGGTGAAAAGTCAATCCACCTTTGTGAAACAGCATCACAGCAGCTGTGTGTCATAATTCAGGGACAAAACCAGTGGCTAGGCTGAGGCTGTATAGCTGTAGGAGCTGCTTCACGAGGGTGTATTTTGTACTGCTTATCAGACAACAGTATATATTTTCTGGTCCCATGGATGACGTATTTTTCATTTTGGAGATTACATTTAGCAAGGTTTCTTTGATTATGATGGGTAATGCTACTCAGTGCTAGAAGTCTAAACCTCAAAATGCACTCACTCGAGGCATTCCTTAAAATGGAGAACATTGACATCTGTGCGGTGACAGACACCTGGTTCAAAGCTCCAGAGAGCACCCCTGCATTACCAGGCTATAATTCATACCACACCTTTCGGCCACCTAACCCAGAAAGAAGCACTAAAGGTGGAGGCGTGTCCATATTCATTAAGGATATCCACACCTCCAGGATAGTTGCTCAGCATAATGCATCCGAGATTATCCAAGTGCAACTAACTCTGGGCAAGACCGCAATCCAAATTGTAGCTTGCTACAGACCCCCCACCATGCTCCAGGATTCACACTCCTCATTTCTTGATACACTGGAAAGTATTGGGGTACAACCCAACACCCTAATAATGGGAGATTTCAACTACCCCACCATTAATTGGGAAAACTACTCATGTACCAACTCTTTTGCTCAACGTTTTCTAGAATTCATAAATTCCAATGCCTTGGATCAACTTATTCACACCCCCACCAGGGGCAGCAATATCATAGACCTGGTCATTACCAACATGGGAAACCAGTGTTCCACACCAGAGGTCAATTCCTCGTTGGTCAGATCCGACCACAAGCTAATCAGCCTAGACATCCACATCCCACCCCCACCCCCAATTAGGGAAACCATCGTAAAAAAACTTCTCCAAAGCCAACTTCACACTTCTTAAGACAGAAGTGGCAAACTTCATGACACCCATGCAGATGGACAATAGAGGTATGACTGCCAAATCCTACACAAATGCACTTTATAAGCACTTACAAGAGTGCATGGATCATGCTATCACTAATAGAACCAAGATGTTATCCTCCAAAAAAAGGAAGCCAGTCTGGTGGTCCTCTGCCATAAACAAACTTTACAACAGAAGAAAGTAACTGTTGCAAAAAAGAGTAAAATCCCATGACTGGAGGAAATCCCTGGTCAACCTCAGTAAGAAGCTGAGATCCCTCATAAAATCCTCCAAAGCTAGTTACGAAAACAAAATTGCCACTGACTCTAAAGACAACCACAAAGCATTCTATAGCTATGTCAAGAATCTAAATGAGAACACTCAGATCTGCTCTGAGTTACAGCACAATGGCACTAAATATACAGAACCAACTGATATTGCCAACATCCTAGCAGATAGGTTCAGTGCTAACTTTACCCCCCTCTCACCCCCTAGAGGGCCCATGTCTACACCGGAAGAATGCAAAGTTCCTATAATCACGGCTGCACAGGTAAAAAACACTCTCCAAAGCCAAGAACACAGCATCCATGGGACCTGACAATATCCCAGGCTGTGTTCTACATGAACTACAGAATGAACTGGCACCCTACCTAAGTACCATGTTCAATCATAGCCTCACCTCAGGCTTTGTACCCACTGAATGGCACACCGTGATGGTTATCCCACTCCACAAAGGGGAAAGCCACGACGGACCTCAGGAACTACCGCCCCATTAGCCTGACGAGCCTGGTCTGCAAGGCCATGGAACATATCATCGTGGAACTCATAAACAAAGACATTGGTAATCTCCAAACTCTGGACCCTACCCAGTTTGGATTTGTAAAAGGCAGATCATGTCTCCTAAACTTGATTGACTTCTTTGAAGCAGTCACCAAAGCCATAGATGAGGGTAAAATGGTTCACACAGCTTATCTAGATCTCACCAAGGCTTTCAACACCACCCCCCACTCTGGAATTATAGATAAGCTCACTAAACTATGTATAAATCCCTATGTCACAAGATAGGTTGCCAACTGGCTCATGGACAGAACCCACACTGTGAAAGTAGCGGATTCCAAATCCGACATCAGACCAGTGACAAGTGGAGTACCACAGGGTTCAGTCCTGGGTCCTCTCCTGTTTGGTATTTACTTCTCTGAAGTGCAGGCCAACACAGAAGGTCTTTGACTAACAAAGTTTGCAGATGACTGCAAACTAGGAGCCATAATTGAAACTCATAACGATGTGGACAAACTACAAAAGGGCCTCACTGAGACAGATACCTGGTGTCAAAGCCATGGCCTGAAGCTCAATGCCAAAAAGTGTATTGTCATCCCCTTTGGTAAAAACTCTGTACCCATGAACTACCACATAGCTGGTAGTCTACTTAATGCCGAAAATGTGATAAGAGACCTTGGGACTCAGGTGGACAGTAGTCTCTCCTTTGATAATCACATTGCCACAGTGGTCAGGAAATCCTTCTACGTGGCTCATCTCATCACAAAAGGATTCTCATCCAGAAAAAAGAGGTCATTGTTCCCCTCTACTCATCACTCATTAGACCCATTATAGAGTACAATGCCCCTTTTGGTATGTACCTCACAAGATATCTACAACAACTGGAAAGACCACAGAAATACCTCACAAAGAGGATTACTGGCCTCAAACAGATGCCCTATGCAGACCGTCTCAAAAAACTACAGCTTTACTCCATTGCATATCGCCTACTCAGGGGCAATCTCTGCCTAACATACAAAGCTATGTCAAACCCAGTGCTGTTGGACATGCTCCACTTAAAGAAATCCCAATCCCTCCGAGCTACATGCTCTAGGGACCTAAACCTTGTCACCACAATAAACAGAACATGCTGGAAGGATAGATTCCTGTCCCAGAGACTTCCCATACTCTGGAACAGACTACCTATCTATGTCAAACAGAGCTCCTCATTAGCACTCTTCAAGAAAAATCTTGATGATTGGATGGGAAATGGGAAATTCACCCTGGGGATCACTTCTGTGGCTCTGCTCGACAGGGGCACATGAAAATAATTTTCTTGGGTGGTGAAAGCCAGGGTACATTTTTTGGCTAGGCTTGTATGGGCCCTAGGGCCGATAGCCTAGTACCTACCTATGAACCTATGAACCTATGATGGGGGTGAGATGAGAGTTTGGTGGATATGCTGGCTTTGTGTAGATGCCTTGAGGGTTGAATTTGCACTAAATTTGTTTGCTATGTTGGCTATCTCTGCTGGATATGAGCAGGTTGTGCCTTTTTGAATAACTTCTGAGCAATGTTGGGTGTTACTCCTTAGTTTTGTAATGGAACTAAAGAAGGATTTGCAGTTGTCTTTAGCTTCTAATACCAGTCTCACTTCATGGAATGTCTTCCTTTTCTTTCAGCTCCTTCAGTAGTTTTTTAATTAACTAGTTTAAGAAGCTTTTCTCTTTTACTGTGCTTTTATTTATACATGCAGACCACTGGGCTGGTTTACTTTCAAACTTATAAAAGCCAAGTGAAAGCACTCCAAATACACCAATAGTCCCAAAAAGAGTGCAGCGAGCCAAAACAGGAAACCCGAAGATTGAATCCACTCAATTTATTGACAACAGCACTAAAAAGCATTAACGCTTTTAAATAACACAGCAAGTACGTGTTTTCATCCTCAATACTCGGACTTCATCAGATACATAAATTTAATACCATTCATCCCTCAAATACCTAAGTTAAAATCAATTAACCAATGACATGTTAATAAAACATTTAAATGGGCAAACCAGTATACTCTCTAGGCTCATAAATATTCATGACTCAACATTTAATATATTCCCTTACTACTCAATGCTTGTCTATTTGATTAATTGAATTAAAAAGCTTATATAAATATACAAAAACATCCATATATTACCTTTCATTTGTAAATAAATAAATAAATACATAAAAAGCATCAATAAAATATAATTGTGCATGAATAAAAAAACTGCACATAAAATCTCATAGTGGCTGGCTCCCTCTAGTGTCAAAATTCATAATTACCATTAAATTCTATTGGCTCTTAGTTTTAATAATAGTAAAATTGTTAAAAAATCATTAAGACCTGTTTTTTTCCCCGCATCCAGGGTAACTTGCCACCATAATTCTTTACTTTCTAAAATATCCTCCCAGGGACCCCCTCTAATGTCTTGCCTGATTTGTTCTAATACAAAAAATTGAAAATGATATCCTGTACAACCTCTAGAATGTTTATAAAGTGCATTAGTATCTTTTGCTTTGGAAATGTCGTAGGTATGTTAATATATTCTTTTTCTTAATGTTCTTCTGTCTTACCTACGTAAAATGATTGACAGTTCTGACATACCACAAGGTATACCACTCCTCTAGTATCACAACTATAAAGAACCTTACTTCTAATCCATGTCTTCCTACTTTCCAAATAAATTTCACCCTTATTTATAATATAGGGGCATTGGTTGCATCTTCCACATTTATATGTCCCTGTTCTTCTATTTCCTGTTGGTACTGAATTAATACCTGACCTTTCCGAAATTTTCCTTATATTCTGGGAATTTTTATATATCACCTTTGGACTTATTTTAGATATTTCCTCAATATCTGTGAGTGATAATAATTTATCCCATTCCCTCTGTAGTATATCCCTCACCTTATAATTAGTAACATTAAATTCTACCACTAAACCTCTCTGAAACCCCGCTGATGGATTTTCGTACTTATATCCTTCCTCTTGGATATTCTTATTATACCTCATACCTTTAATAGGTTTGTACCTATCTAATCTACCTTTTTCCACTTCATTCCTTATTTTATCTACAAAAATTTTGGGGTAACCTCTATCTAAAAACATTTTTTCTAACAAATCACATTCTTTTAAAAAATCTGTATCCAAGCTAGTCTTTCTAGAACCCCTAACAAATTGCCCCTTTACTATATTTCTTTTACAATGTAGGGGATGGGCGCTTTCATAATGTAGGAAAGAATTACAAAAAGTACTTTTCCTAAACACTTTAGTTTCATATTTTTGATTAGTTTTATATAGCTCCACATCTAGATATTGTAAACTATCAGGGGTAACATTATAAGTAAACCTTAAGAAGTTAGTGGTTTTATTTAAGTAGCCCATAAATTCTAAAAAATTGTCATGTCCACCAGTCCAGAGGATAACTATGTCATCCAGAAATCTGTGATATAATATCCAAAATTCTTGAAATGTGGAATTTAAAATAAATTTCTCCTCCCATTTGGATAACACAATATTTGCATATGTGGGGGCACATGCTGCCCCCATAGAGACACCTTGTATTTGCTGAAAGAATTCACCATCAAAAATAAGAAAGTTATACTTCAAGCTTATCTCCATAAGAGCTACAATTGCTATTTTTTCATTCTGAGTCAATACTTTATCTTGAAAAATAGTTTCTTCAAACATTTCCATACCTTTATGGTATGGTATACTTGAGAACAAATCTACTATATCAATAGTGACAAACAATAAATCATCTCTGTAAAGCTCAGGTGTAAGTTCATTTAATAAATCCCAAGAATCTTTAAGAATGGTTCTGTTATTTACCCATATATGCTTAGTTTTTAAATCCACATATTTTGCCAATGGTAATGTTTTAGAACCATCCGCAGACACAATTGGCCTGAGGGGTGGGTCAATAGGATTTTTGTGAATTTTGGGTATGCCAAAAATAGAAACTATTCTCGGCTTACCTACATGTAAAAATTTAAAGGTAGAATTATCTATAACTTTTTCATATATCAAATGTTGTAATAGTATATCTATTTTTTGATAAGTCATATTCACTTCATTCCTAGAAACACATGTATATTTCTTTTCATCCCTTAGTATTAAATTCATTTTTCCTTCATAATAGATATTCTCCATAATCACAATTCCTCCTCCCTTATCTGGTTTCATAATTCTAACATGGTGATTATTTCTTAACTCATTTAATACCTCGTTTTCTTCCTTACTAAGATTAAAAATATGTTTATTTTTGTTTTTGTCCTGTAATTTTCTAACTTCGTTCTCTAGTATTGCTTCAAAATTCTTCAATTGAGGGTCTAAAGGTGGGTTGAAAGTAGATTTCCTTACTAATTCTTGATCTACCCTATTATTTTTCTTATAATTGTTTCTAGAGGCTAAAACCTCCAAATTAATCTTTCTCACAAATAATTTAATATCCAGTAAAGTCCTAGTAGGATCTCCCTTATTAAAGGGTATGAATTTTAACCCTTTGCTAAGCAGTCTAAAGTGTTCTTTAGTGAGTGGCATACTACTAAAATTATAAATAGAAAATCCCTGATAAGTGTTTTTGAAACTTTCCACAGCAATTTCTTCTTGTTTGCCACATATCTTATTGGAAGAAGGGGTAAAACTATCTAATATCTCCCCCTCGCCCCCCCCATTCGAAAATTTCCTCTTTTAACTTCATGTTGGTTGTAACCTTGTTCCATTCCTTTCAAAGGTGGAAATTCTAAATCATATTCCACATCATTCCATTCATTTGTCTTGTTGTAATTCTTCTTCTTCCAGTTTGTATCAGTACCATACATGTCCCATTTAGTATAAGGTGGCTTAGGATAACTAGTTTTACTTTCGTACTCCTGTATATCCCTATTTAATTTACCCATCTTACGTTGGATAACCTCATCACACTTATTGTCAATATCTTTTCTTATTTTAAAATACTTGTCCCTTTCTTCTTTAATACCATAAATCAGGTCTTCCTTAATAAAAATATCTAATTCTTCAATTTCTTTTTCCAAAATGTCTTGCTTTCTATCATTTTCTTTAATTATAAGTTTCAATACTTCCAGCCCACAATTATTAAAAACTTTTAGTAAACTCTCATGAAACTCAGAACCCACTTGAACGTTGTTTGGGTATTTGTATACCCGAAGTCCTTTTGGTACTATTTCTTTGTTTAAACATTTTCTTAAATAAGCATTTTCAATACTACAAATTCTGTATTTAGTCATCATTTTAGTTAATTTATCTAATTTCACAACGTATGAATCTCCATTAGGTTGCCCACCAAACACATTATTGTCCAGTTTAAAATGAATGATGAAACTCAGAACCTGATGAGCAGAGAAAGGATTTTCTTATGGACTTGGGTGCCAGATCTAAAATGCTGAGTTCTATGGTAGCACCTACAGGTACTGTAAAAACTAATATGAAAACTACCAATGAATGGCTACAGAAAGACTTTCATTTTAAATTGGACAATAATGTGTTTGGTGGGCAACGTAATGGAGATTCATACGTTGTGAAATTAGATAAATTAACTAAAATGATGACTAAATACAGAATTTGTAGTACTGAAAATGCTTATTTAAGAGAATGTTTAAACAAAGAAATAGTACCAAAAGGACTTAGGGTATACAAATACCCAAACAACGTTCAAGTGGGTTCTGAGTTTCATGAGAGTTTACTAAAAGTTTTTAATAATTGTGGGCTGAAAGTATTGAAACTTATAATTAAAGAAAATGATAGAAAGCAAGACATTTTGGAAAAAGAAATTGAAGAATTAGATATTTTTATTAAGGAAGACCTGATTTATGGTATTAAAGAAGAAAGGGACAAGTATTTTAAAATAAGAAAAGATATTGACAATAAGTGTGATGAGGTTATCCAATGTAAGATGGGTAAATTAAATAGGGATATACAGGAGTATAAAAGTAAAACTAGTTATCCTAAGCCGCCTTATACTAAATGGGACATGTATGGTACTGATAGTAAGTGGAAGAAGAATAATTACAACAAGACAAATGAATGGAATGATGTGGAATATAATTTAGAATTCCCAACTTTGAAAGGAATGGAACAAGGTTACAACCAACATGAAGTTAAAAGAGGAAATTTTCGAATGAGGGGGGGGGGGGAGGGGGAGATATTAGATAGTTTTACCCTTCTTCCAATAAGATATGTGGCAAACAAGAAGAAATTGTTGTGGAAAGTTTCAAAAACACTTATCAGGGATTTTCTATTTATAATTTTAGTAGTATGCCACTCACTAAAGAACACTTTAGACTGCTTAGCAAAGAGTTAAAATTTATACCCTTTAATAAGGGAGATCCTACTAGGACTTTACTGGATATTAAATTATTTGTGAGAAAGATTAATTTGGAGGTTTTAGCCTCTAGAAACAATTATAAGAAAAACAATAGGGTAGATCAAGAATTAGTAAGGAAATCTACTTTCAACCCACCTTTAGACCCTCAATTGAAGAATTTTGAAGCAATACTAGAGAACGAAGTTAGAAAATTACAGGACAAAAACAAAAATAAACATATTTTTAATCTTAGTAAGGAAGAAAATGAGGTATTAAATGAGTTAAGAAATAATCACCATGTTAGAATTATGAAACCAGATAAGGGAGGGGGAATTGTGATTATGGAGAATATATATTATGAAGGAAAAATTAATTTAATACTAAGGGATGAAAAGAAATATACATGTGTGTCTAGGAATGAAGTGAATATGGCTTATCAAAAAATAGATATACTATTACAAGATTTGATATATGAAAAAGTTATAGATAATTCTACCTTTAAATTTTTACATGTAGGTAAGCCGAGAATAGCTTCTATTTTTGGCATACCCAAAATCCACAAAAATCCTATTGACCCACCCCTCAGGCCAATTGTGTCTGCATATGGATCTAAAACATTACCATTGGCAAAATATGTGGATTTAAAAACTAAGCATATATGGGTAAATAATAGAACCATTCTTAAAGATTCTTGGGATTTATTAAAGGAACTTACACCTGAGCTTTACAGAGATGATTTATTGTTTGTCACTATTGATATAGTAGATTTGTTCTCAAGTATACCATACCATAAAGGTATGGAAATGTTTGAAGAAACTATTTTTCAAGATAAAGTGTTGACACAGAATGAAAAAATAGCAATTGTAGCTCTTATGGAGATAATCTTGAAGTATAACTTTCTTATTTTTGATGGTGAATTCTTTCAGCAAATACAAGGTGTCTCTATGGGGGCAGCATGTGCCCCCACATATGCAAATATTGTGTTATCCAAATGGGAGGAGAAATTTATTTTAAATTCCACATTTCAAGAATTTTGGATATTATATCGCAGATTTCTGGATGACATAGTTATCCTCTTGTCTGGTGGACAGGACAATTTTTTAGAATTTATGGACTACTTAAATAAAACCACTAACTTCTTAAGGTTTACTTATAATGTTACCCTTGATAGTTTACAATATCTAGATGTGGAGATATATAAAACTAATCAAAAATATGAAACTAAAGTGTTTAGGAAAAGTACTTTTTGTAATTCTTTCCTACATTATGAAAGCGCCCATCCCCTGCATTGTAAAAGAAATATAGTAAAGGGGCAATTTGTTAGGGGTTCTAGAATGACTAGCTTGGATACAGATTTTTTAAAAGAATGTGATTTGTTAGAAAAAATGTTTTTAGATAGAGGTTACCCCCAAATTTTTGTAGATAAAATAAGGAATGAAGTGGAAAAAGGTAGACTAGATAGGTTCAAACCTATTAAAGGTATGGGGTATAATAAGAATATCCAAGAGGAAGGATATAAGTACGAAAATCCATCAGGGGGGTTTCAAAGAGGTTTAGTGGTAGAATTTAATGTTACTAATTATAAGGTGAGGGATATACTACAGAGGGAATGGGATAAATTATTATCACTCACAGATATTGAGGAAATATCTAAAATAAGTCCAAAGGTGATATATAAAAATTCCCAGAGTACAAGGAAAATTTTGGAAAGGTCAGGTATTAATTCAGTACCAACAGGAAATAGAAGAACAGGGACATATAAATGTGGAAGATGCAACCAATGCCCCTATATTATAAATAAGGGTGAAATTTGTTTGGAAAGTAGGAAGAGATGGATTAGAAGTAAGGTTCTTTATAGTTGTGATACTAGAGGAGTGGTATACCTTGTGGTATGTCAAAACTGTCAATCATTTTACGTAGGTAAGACAGAAAGAACATTAAGAAAAAGAATATACGAACATACCTACGACATTTCCAAAGCAAAAGACACTAATGCACTTTATAAACATTCTAGAGGTTGTACAGGATATCATTTTCAATTTTTTGTATTAGAACAAATCAGGCAAGACATTAGAGGGGGTCCCTGGGAGGATATTTTAGAAAGTAAAGAATTATGGTGGCAAGTTACCCTGGATGCGGGGAAAAAAACAGGTCTTAGTGATTTTTTAACAATTTTACCATTATTAAAACTAAGAGCTAATAGAATTTAATGATAATTATGAATTTTGACACTAGAGGGAGCCAGCCACTATGAGATTTTATATGCAGCTTTTTTTTATTCATGCACAATTATATTTTATTGATGCTTTTTATGTATTTATTTATTTATTTACAAATGAAAGGTAACATATGGATGTTTTTGTATATTTATATAAGCTTTTTAATTCAATTAATCAAATAGACAAGCATTGAGTAGTAAGGGAATATATTAAATGTTGAGTCATGAATATTTATGAGCCTAGAGAGTATACTGGTTTGCCCATTTAAATGTTTTATTAACATGTCATTGGTTAATTGATTTTAACTTAGGTATTTAAGGGATGAATGGTATTAAATTTATGTATCTGATGAAGTCCGAGTATTGAGGATGAAAACGCGTACTTGCTGTGTTATTTAAAAGCGTTAATGCATTTTAGTGCTGTTGTCAATAAATTGAGTGGATTCAATCTTCGGGTTTCCTGTTTTGGCTCGCTGCACTCTTTTTGGGATTATTACTTTCAAACTTCCCATTTTGTTTGGATCTGGTAGGGACTGCCAGGTCAATGCATTTATCTAGATGCACACAGAGTTTGTTTGTGTATGCCTGAAGTCTCTGGACTTTGTGATGTTTGCATTTAATTGTTTGGAAATTCTGAAAGAAAATACTACAAGTATGTGATTGGATTTAACAGAGGAAGGGAGTACCTGAGGGACAGCTGATATCAATGCCATGTTGGTAAGGACCAGGCCAAGGATATTTTGTCCCGTACAGAGTCCTTCTCCCATTTGGTTCAGGGAGTTTTTGTTTATGACATCAAGAAATTTTTGAAGATAACCTGTAGTTGACGTATTGTTATCCCAGTTTATCATTGGGTAGTTAGCATCTCCTAGGATAACAGAATTCTTGTTCATTGGGAGTTCTTCCAATATGTTTAGGAATCTAACATGGTTTTATGGGAACACAGAGTGGGTCCTGTAACATGTTATAGTCTGATAGTTGAGCTTGATTAGTGTGATATGGATCTCAATCTGTTCAGTTGTCGGTCACTAAGAAATATGGGTACTCCACCGCAGTTACCATCAGACAGAAAGGTGTGGTAGGTGCAAACCCTGGAATGGAGAGGGTGCTTTCTGCACGTTCACATCAGCTTTCAGAAATAGCTCACACATGTATGCAACTCCAAGTCAGAAGGGCCTCAAAAATCAGGCAATGTGTTGTTTACACTCCTAATGTTGAACAGATCCACACTGACATAGTCTGATTCTTGACTGTTTTTTGTAAGATTGGGAGATCTGTTAATTAAAAAAGCACTATGATAGCAGCAAAGGCTTTAGCTAGTATGTGAAAGCCCTGGAATGAGAAGGGCAAACCGTCTCTGGCAAAGGACCAACGACACTCTAGCACCTCTTCTCATGCTGCTATATAGTGTATCCTCCCAGAATGACATTCGTTGAAGCCAGTCATCTTATCCCTATACTTTGGCATCATCCAAGAAGAAGGAAGTATTCCGCTCAAAACCAAGGTCTTATCTGCATTTGTGGCATGCATGAAGAGCTCTCACATGCCTCTGCATGTCAGACTGTTCCCACCGACATGGATCATTACCTTCTCATAATCATATTTATTTGGTATAAGTGCCTTTAGGGCCCTTAATATGTCAGAGATCCTGGTTCCTGAAAGGCAAATCATTATCATTCTGTCTTTGCCCGACTTTGTCAGAGTTGAGCTGGTTTGTCTGACAATGGAGTCAACAGTCACTAATACACTTTTGTTAGAAGGGAGTCTAGTTGCACTAATCTTGGAGTGGTTACTTAACCCTGGTGACCTTTTATTGTACTAGTGCCAAGAGGTTTTGTAGTGTTTTATTTATGCTGAGCCCTAGATTTTAGGAATTAATTTTTTAATGGCATCACCATATAACAATTTACAATGTATTATGTGGAATACAGTGATGATGGGGGTGGTGGTGCTCACAGGTCATGTTTGTTTGTGAAAAGAAGGCCTGCAATCTGGATATGTGCTTGCATCTCTCACACATGGACAGTAAACAATATATATATATATTTTTTTGTGAGCAACAGGCACTGTTACTGGCTGAGTGCTATGAAGTAACAACTGATGATGGGCAAAGTAGCCAAGCTTCTATTTAAATCCAAAAATTGCATCATTTTTTAATAGGTGCTTTGTATTTGTAGTTTAAAAGGGATAAGTAATATGGGGATATGCCTTAAGAATTTATTTAAAAATGGCTCATATTTGTAGTATAAGAGAGGGAAAGTAATAAAAATAGAATGAATATGAGCAATTCCCTGTTATTTAAGATAGTGCTGGACTCGCATCTAATTGGTGCAGAGCTGGAATACTGCTACAGTCTCCTAGTGGGTGTGAGAATGACTATATTCATTTGTTGAGAATTTGGCACTGGAAGAGATCATTTGTCTAGTACATTTTTCACATCACTGTGATGAGCGACACCAAATGCTGTTTATACCAGCAAGGAAAATGAAAGAATCAACAGAAAATTAGCTAGGAATTTAGACAAAAATGCCTACTTCCAGAATACAGTAGCAGTTTAATTCTCTTAACATAGAATCGCTAGAACTGGTTCCTAGAAGCTAACACTTGACTAAATGTGCTAACCCGTACAAGTAACCTAATGCAGTCCATAGAAGGAATCAATTATGTGTAATTGTTGGATTACACAATCTTATAAGTTAACACTTGACCGAATTTGGTACCTGTGCAAGTAACTTCATCTATACCACAGAGGGAAGCAATTCTGAGTAACTTCTGGATGCTGAGAAGAGCACTGCTGGCAAAAATGTCAGACTAAAAAATACTGATTTCATGAATTTTAACTATATTTTAACTCGGGAAATGGGTCTGTTACTCCCATGGCATTACAGCACAAAAGTAAACTGAATAGAATGACAATGTAGGCTACGGGCTGCATTTATCCTTATACACACACAGACAGACACACACACACGCGCACACACACACACACACACACACACACACACACACACACACACACACACACACACACACACACACACACACACACACACACACACACACACACACACACACACACACACATACACACACACACACACACACACACACACACACACACACACACACACACACACACACACACACACACACTCACACACACACACACACACACACACACACACACACACACACACACACACACACACACACACACACACACACACACACAGATCCTAAAATAGCTATAAAATCTATCATATGCTTGATTGTTGTCCTACCAGTTAGATTAAACATGCACAGCTGATAACTGATTGCGTTATCAGTCTTGTTCCTATTTATGTAGATGGAATAATAAACAAGAAACATCTGACTTTAGCCCAGAACTTACAACACTTTCTTCACATACTTGTTTCTTTCATTCTTTCTTAAAAACCTTGCAAATGTTCAGTTTTTTTTCTTTTTTCTAGCAATTCTTCAGTGGAGTGTGTGCTTACTACTATAGTAAATATCACATACACGCCCATTTATAGACATGCTTGACTAAAGGGTTTGTACAGAGGAAGTGAATCTTAGCACTGTGTTTGTGGTATTAGCCACACTTCTGAACTCCCAGCCACACACTGCTCAGTGAATAACATTTTTAAACCATACAATGCATTATACAGTAACTATTTACCACCTTCCTTCATAAAAAAGCTTTTACACACACACATACCCATACAACTCACCTACTACTTACAGCTCACACAAATACAAATCTCACTTCTCTTGCATGTCACGTGAACTCTACCCACACTCACTATTGCACATGCATAATCACAAATACATAAAAAAACTACTATAATAGAACCCACACAATACTAATTAACACAATCAAATCCAAATATGATCACCCGTTGCATAATACCAGCATCAAACTTAAACTCACTGGTGACATTCAATTTAGTCCTGGCCCCATCACTATCCTATAACCCATTCCAAGTACCTCTACCCAAGCAACCACATCTCACTCCCCTCTGTTCACTAAAGCCCCCAACCTTCTCCTACTCAATGTAAACTTCCAAAGCATCTGCAATAAAACTACAGCCCTCCATGCATTCATAGAACATTATAGCCCTGACATAATTGTAGTAGCAAACAAAACCTGTCTGAAATCCAAAATAAGTGGTAATGAAATCCTCCTTCAAGGACATAATATAATCAGATCTCACAGACAATACAAACATGGGGTGTAACACAGCAGTTATGTACAAAACTCCCTAGAAATACCTACACATCCTCAGCAACTCCTACATTTCCAAAATAATTAAGTCCTAGCCACCTCATTAAAAATCAACAAGAACAAATCTATTTGTGCTACATTCCCTATGCAGTCAAACTTGAAGAGAACCTATGTTGAACAAACAGCAAAATAGCTTAGGAAACTATAATAATTAGAAATACAAACATCAACTTTAAACAAAATGACCACACTTCATCCATCATAAGCTTGCTGGGCTTCTTACAGCTGATAAACAAAACCAAACGAATATACAAAACACAAAGGCAGGAACCACACGACTGAATTTTCACAAATAAACTGGATGCCATAACCTCTAGTAGCACTCTGCCAGATGTTTTTACTGAACACTTCCCAACGTATATAATAAGACAGAGACAAAATATTCCTAAACAACTAATCTAGATTATGTAACAAAATCCAGTTAAACATTGAACAATTTAACTATATCCTCTCTCAATACAACTAGAACCTACTAAAACCTCTACCTCTAAAAGAAGCAGTCACCCATTTTATCCTAATATTTCTATAAGTTCTAAACAGACACCCCTCAAGACCAAGCAAGTTAGATCACGCCCAGTCCCATTGTTAACGTGTGAAACCAAAAATATAACTATATCTGAGTAACAGAAACCATACCAGGAAAGCAAGGTTCAAACAAAAATCAAACAGCCTCACAGGAATATAGAACCCTATGACTCAAACAAAGCTACTCAGAGTTTTACTTGATGACAAACTTAAATATGACCAAGACTTGCTCCAGGAATATAGAACCCTATGAAACCTATCTAAGCAGCAAATAACCAATGAGAAAAAAAAATCATATTTTTCAAACCTCCAAAATTCACATCAAAACAATGCCACTCTCTTCTGGTCATCCATTAAAAAACTATAACACCATGGGAAACCTCCATTCCTGGGGCTATATAAATTTGTTGAAATAGTAATTTAGCAAACTGCTATTCAATGAACATAAAACAGAGAACATTCACATCTGCGAATGTGTTACATAGGGAAAGGAGTTACTTGATAAACATGAGGAAATGCCCTTTTCCCTACTGTAGTGCGATCTTGGAGTTGGTATATATAAGTGTCATGGCCCCCGACCTGTGTGGGTTTAATATACTGTGACGTATGTTACAGTGGGAATGTTGGCCAAGTACCTCCTTTCCCTATTTTCACAGATGTGAACGCTTACTTAAGTGAATGTTTGCTGTTTTATCTTTATTGAATAACAGTTCTCAGAATTGCTATTTCGATGAAGTAATACAGACCCCTACTCCCTCTGCAACAATCAGTAAAAATTCAGACAGCATTCCACCTCAGTTCAATCACCATTTCATTAACTCAATCCTAGCAATCATTAAACAAAATTGCAACCACCCATCCACAAACTGTCCCTGCTGCGACAAAAAAAAACATTTACTAAAATTAAAGCTGACAACCCTAGCAGCTGATGATCTACCAACAGAATACCTAAAATTCCACCTGCATTCATAGTATTCTCTCATCTCCATCCTAATCAACAGATCCATATGTGAAAACTAGGCCCCAGTAATCTAGAAAAATCAATCACAAGCTCCCTCCATACAGGTGGTAACTCAAGAGACTTGACTAATTCTGTAGCAATCCTGTTACCCCTATCCAAAATTCTAGAAAGATGCATGCACTCCAAATTAATCAAATTCCTCAATGACCACAGCTTATTTTCTCATACACAGAATGGTTGCTGACCAAATCAGAGCGCCACAGTCATCCTCCTCAGGCTTTAGCAACACCATCAGTCAACACAGAAACATTGGGGACATAGTCTTGTCTATTTTTCTTGAACTGTGAAAAGTCTTTGACAAAATATTACATAAGAAACTATTATATGAACTAGTACCTCTTGGTCTAAACAAATAAGCCCAAAACTGGTCCTATAGTTATCCGTCAGACAGACAACAAATAGTCAGTTGGAAACAAGACCTATCAACCTTCCTGTCAGTTACATTTGGGATTCCCCAAGCCTCAGTATTTGGGCCTCTCCTTTTCAACATATTTATCAACAAACGCCATACCACTTCTCAACAAGTAACCCTTATTCAATACGCAGATGATGCAACACTCACCTGCTCTGCACAACATATACACATTCCACAAGATATCACTCAACAGAGTTTCCTATCCACAGAGTCCTCACTCATTAATGCAAACTTACTCCTCAACCTAAAAACACACAACTAACACTCTTTATCCCCAAAAGTATCACAGAACAAAAACACAACTTTTACATCCTGTCATCTGAGAACAAAAACTGAATGTATTCCACAAACAAAGCTACTCAGTTTTACTTGATGACAAACTTAAATATGACCAAGACTTGCTCCAGACTATTAAAAAGACCCACTGATCACTCTGTAGAGCAAAACATTTTTTCACAGTGTCCAAAAGGACATCCATAGTCACTACCTATTTACTTCCATCTCTTCTGTGTGTATCTCTCAGCTTTACAAATCTCAATACAATCCTTAAAACTAAATCTGATGCATGTTACAATAATACAGTCCAACTTGCAGCAAATACCCCACTAAAAACACCACTGTGTAGTCATTGATTCACAATGGCCAGAACTCCCCCACTACCTTATGAACTCACAGCTCAAAATAGTCCACAACTTAATTTATTTCCTTGAAAAATGTTCATCATTGAAAAACATGCCCCAGTCATACTCCAGTTCTAGACTACTACAGTCAAGTAACAAATCTCTATACTCCCATTAAATCACTAAAATTGGAACTCTATCCTGCTGCAAATAAAACAGACAAGACACATACTTTCAAATTACTGCTAAAACAATATCTAAGCAAAAATTGCTACTACTCTTGCTCCGCTCCCAGCTATAATAAGATGTATGGCCATACCTGATACTCTTTCTCCAAATACTAATCTTTTCAACTTCCCCTTCTTCTCACTAAACCACAAGAGGTAACTTTGCTTACAGATATTAGAACAATCATGGACTCAAGTGATAAGACTCCATCTCTTCTTCCCTCTAATTAGATCAAACCCTTTCTCACTGCCACATCACAGTTTCATCACTCTCTCATCAAATATCCAAAACTATTACTCATAACAGTCCAAATAGCCCCAACCATTCTCACTTTCTTATTACTTTACATCTCAGTCTTACATGTGACAATACATTCATAGTTGTCTATTACTAACATATACACTGTATTTCATTACCAGTCACCTTTCCCCTTTCTAATATTTCCATAGTTAAGCTGCCTTTTATTTTGCTTACTTTAATGAATAGAAATTGCAGATAATTAGAGTATCTTTTGTAATGTTATATCTTTCTCTCTCTGCAAGCTTGTGTTCATATCTAATGAATGATCAACACAGCATATATCCATGCAAGCTAAGTACATGCTGTTTCTAAATGATGTTTATGTAAGCTATTGTAATGATTTTTCTCTCATGTATGTACACTTTCCTGTATTTTGTATCCCCTTTGAGATCATTTTACTGTATTTTATGCTCTCTCGCTCTTTTTAATTTCTCCAAATATTTTGGGTTTCTAATACCATGACGAGAATGGACCCCATTCCTAAGTCAAAGTATGATTAAAGTTCATGAAATTAGTATTGTTTCACTCTTTGATGTCAGCTAAAAGTGCTCTTTGCAGCACCCGCAATGTGCCCAGTAATGACTCCTTCTTCAATTCATACGGAGTTACATGTATTGCTAGTATATCTAAATATGACTGTAGACTCTTTTTTTATAAGACCCATTGCTTCTATTACTATTGGAACTATCTGGGTATCTTTCTTCCACATTGATCTTGTTTCTGCTTGCAAATCCTGATATTTTGTGACTTTGTGCATCTCTGTACGTAGAACACTGTAGTCACTGGGTGTGGCGATTTCAATGATCAATGCTACTTTTGTCTTCTTTTCTTGGAGCACTATATCTGTTTTTCTAGCATCTATATTTTGAACTGTTAGTAATGGATGATCCCAGGTGATGTAGACTTCATCATTTTCTATGATGCTTTGTGGCTCATTTTTCCAGTGTTTTTCAGCCACTTCAATACCTTAATGTTTGCACAATCCCCAGTGCAGCACTCTCACCACATTATTATGCCTTTCAGTATACAGTCCTTCTGCCATTAGTATATCTCAACCAGCAATGAAGTATGCAACTCTTTCCAATTCTGTTTTGCAAAACCTACATTTGTCTGTTTCTCCCACATGTTCAATGGACTTTGTAAACCAACGTGTAAGTAGCCCACTGTCTTGTTCCGCCAATGTTAACCTTTCATCTCTTGGTTTGAATTTGTCTCTCCTTAACCATTCCTGCGTTCATTCCTGATCAACACGAGGTTCTTCCAGAAGTCTTCTATACTTGCAACTATATTTATGCTTTTTCCACATTTCTTGCCTTCTCGTCTGGTCCTTCACCTTATATTCTTTCTTTTGTTTTTGGCGCATTCAATTGCTGCCTGTTTTTTATCTACTGGTTTGATTTCCATTTCTGCTTCACTCCAATATGCTTCTGCTAGATTAAGCAGAAGTCATCTTAGATTTAAATTTCCTCATGTTTCAAAACTTTCACTACATTTGAGTCTTGTGAGGTCAGCAGATATGCGTGGAGTCCTGGATCCATTCTGGGATTCCAGATCTATACATGTAATCAATTTCAAGGAGGCCCATCCCTCCTTCAGAATGGGGAATATATAATCTTGGTATACATTGATTTTTATAAATCATTTGGTGAGCATGAAGCAACCTTCTTGTTTTCCTATTTAATCTATCTAACACATTTTGGGGCCAATCAGTCACACCAAAACTGTAAGTTAGGCCAGGAAGAGCAAATTGGTTTATACTTCGGATTTTGTTCCTAGATGTCAACGCTGTTTTCAGGATTAATGTAAGTCTTCTAAAGTACTCCTTACTACATTTTATTTGCATTTGTTCATGTTTTATTGTTGATTCTTCATCAATTCCCAGATATTTATACACTGCCTCTTGCTCAAGTTCTTTTATATCACATTCTTGTCCCAAACTGATGTTTTCTTGGTGCTGCAGTTTTCCCTGCTTTAAAGGTTGCTTTTGCAAATTTATCAAGACCAAATGACATTCTTATATCATCCTTAAAAGTTTTGACAATTTGCAGTTGTGCTTTCAATACCTCATCTGATGAGCTATACAGTTTTAAATCATCGACAAAGAAAAGATGAGAAGTCTTTACACTTTGTTGTTTTCTACAAACCAAATTATATCCATGGCCTAAGCCTTCCTCTTTTTACAGTTCTCCACTATGACTTTAACAACAAATGATCCTTTGTTCCATATCACTTTCTTTTATTGCCCTTTTGTTCTACTGCCATAATTGAGTTTTCTTCTAAAAGACTATAAACTCTGTCTGCATCAGTTCCCATGTATAGTTTATACATTGTAGGAAGGCAAGATATTTGTCTATAATTTTTAGGGTAGCTTGCAGGTGCACTCTTAAGTAGGAGCATTGTTTTTTCTGTTGTTAGCCATGTTGGTGTCTATTCGGGGTGCACATATAAATAGTTCTTACTCATGGCTAAATCTTCATGCAAAGATGTTAATACTTTTAGCCAAAAGTTAGGTATTGCATCTGGGCCTAGGGTTTTCCAATTAGATGCTTTTCTTAACTTTATTTCAGTCTCTTTGGTTGTTACTTTATCCCATTTCATATTCTATACCATTAAACTTCTTATTCTTTCTTTTACTTTAGCATCTTTGTTATGTTCCACGGGCTCTTCATACAGTGCAATGAAAAAGTATTTGCTCCCTTCCAGATTTCTTATTTTTTTGCATGTTTGTCATACTTAAATGTTTCAGATCATCAAACAAATTTAAATATTAGACAAATATTAGACAAAGATAACCCAAGTAAACACAAAATGCAGTTTTTAAGTGATGATTTTATTTATTAAAGAAAAAACTATCCAAACCTACATGGCCGTATGTAAAAAAGTGATTGCCCCCCCCCCCCTTGTTAAATCATGAAGTAATGTGGTTAATCACATTTTTGGGAAAGCTGAGTTTAATTTCACTAGCTCCACCCAGGCCTGATTACTGCCAGACCTGTTGAATCAAGAGATCACTTAAATAGAACGTGTCAGACAAAGTGAAGTAGGCCAAAAGATTCCAAAAAGAAAGACATCATGCTGCGATCTAAAGAAATTGATGCCGTAATCTAAAGAAATTCAGGAACAGATGAGAAACAAAGTAATTGACATCTATCAGTTTTGGAAAAGGTTAGAAAGCCATTTCTAAAGCTTTGGAACTCCAGCAAACCACTGTGAGAGCCATAATCCTCAAATGGAGAAATCATGGAACAGTGGTGAACCTTCCCAGGACTGGCCGGCCTACAATAATTATCCCAAGAGCACAGCGACATCTCATCCAAGAGGTCATAAAAGAACCCAGAACAACATCTAAAGAGCTGCAGGCCTCACTTGCCTCAGTTAAGGTCAGTGTTCATGACTCAACCATAAGAAAGAGACTGGGTAAAAATGGCATGCATGGCAGAGTTCCAAGGCAAAAACCACTGCTGACTAAAAAAAACATAGAGGCACGTCTCACTTTTGCCAAACAACATTTTGATGATTCCCAAGACTTTTGGGAAAATATTCTGTGGACTGATGAAAAAGAGGTGTGCATCCTGTTACATTTGGTGTAAAAGTAATACAGCATTTCAGAAAAAGAACATCATGCCAACAGTCAAACATGGTGCTGGTAGTGAGATGGTCTGGGGCTGCTTTTCTGCTTCTGGACGTGGACGACTTGCTGTGATTGCTGGAACCATGACTTCTGCTCTCTACCAAAAAATCCTGAAGGAGAATGTCTGGACATCAGTTCGTGACCTCAAGCTGAAGCACACTTGGGTTCTGCAGCAGGAAAATGATCCAAAACACACCAAGAAGTCCACCTCTGAATAGCTTAAAAAAACAAAAAAACAAAATGAAGGTTTTGGAGTGGCCTAGTCAAACTCCAGACTTGAATCCAATTGAGATGCTGTGGCATAACCTTAAAAAGGTGGTTCATGTTCAGAAACCCTCCAATATGGCTGAATTAAAACAATTCTGCAAAGAAGAGTGGGCCAAAATTCCTCAACAGCGATGTGAAAGACTCATTGCCAGTTATCTCAAACGCTTGATTGCAGTTGTTGCTGCTAAGGGTGGAACAACCAGTTATTAGGTTTAGGGGGCAGTTACTTTTTCACATAGGGCCATGCAGGTTTGGATATTTTTTTTCCTTAATAAATAAAATCATCACTTAAAAACTGCATTTTGTGTTTACTTGTGTTATCTTTGTCTGATATTTACATTTGTTTGATGATCTGAAACATTTAAGTGTGACAAACATGCAAAAAAAAATAAGAAGAACTCAGGAAGGGGCAAATACTTTTTCATTGCACTGTAGCTATTTCTCCAAAATGTATCTATTTCTTCTTTTTTTTTTTGGCAGTCTTTGGATTTCTTTTACCTTGTTTCCCAGTTCTCTACAAAACTTTTTTGGGTCATCAATAAATTGCTTATTTTGAACTTTTCCTTTATATTTATCTTTATATCTTCTAAATTTTTCTGCCTGTGATGAAATTTTTAGCTTATTTGCGATAGTGCATGATAGATCCTGTTCTGTTCTAATACTGTGCAATGCTTTTATCACATCTATCTTTCTTAGTATTTTTGTTGATCTGTTCCCTCTTCTATAGTCTTCTAACAATGACACTTCTTGTCTTAAATGCTTTATAGTTTTCTCTATTCAATATTTTCGTGATGGTATTCGATTTCTCCCCTTCCTTTCCCTCACTGCCCTGTGTTCTTGTGGTAGAACTTTATCAGATATTAATTTAGCTGCACAGTAATATATCCTGTTTACTTCTGTTATATCTCATGGATCTCTATGAACAGTCCTAATTATTGTGTTCATTTGTTTTATCAGACGTCTGACTTTTTGGGTTTTGTTAACCTTCTACAGTCTATTTCTTTCATTGATCTTGATATATCTGTCTACGTCTGTTACATCAAGCAACTCTTCTCTTAGCTCATTTTTTTTCAAACTGAGGGCACATCCCTTGTTTTCCATTTCCTGCGGGCATTCTATAGAAGGTTCTACAGCATCTTCCTGTGGCACATTCTCTTCAATTTCATCTTGTGCCATCCGTTGCTCTATCATATGGGAACTCACTGGCGTATCACTCATTAACACTGACTGCATCAGAGTTTCCACAGTTTCCTGTTCCTTCTCTTGCTGTCTAGCTTCATGTGAACCTTTATACTGGTTTCCTGTGGAAAGCTCCAAATTATCTTCATGTGGCACCTGACCAATTGCTTCCTGTTCCACTAGTTTTCCCTTACTTTGGATATCCATTGCATTATTCTGTTGTGTTGCTTTCTGAATTAGATTTCACTTCACAAGTGCTCCATAACCTCAGTTTCTATTTCTTTAACTTCTTCATTACTAATCTCCTTTTCTACTTTTTTCTACTATACAAGTCAAAGCTGCTGTTAAATGTGAAGCTTTCATCCACGTACCTCTGTTGAAAAAGGGTTTTATCCCCATCTTACTTTCCCAGTAAACAAATATTAGTAAAATAACAAAGTTTAGTATTGTATGAGTGCCAACCGAAGCAACGTTCCCTTTCCACATTGTAGCCGTAGACTGGTCTTGCAGTATAATGGACCCATCTGACACCAAGTTGCCACAGGCACACCAATAGGCAGAAATGCCTTTGTGGGTGATTAATACTCTTCACTGCAGACTGACTAAGGCATCAGTATTCTGTGCCTCAGTTATTCTAACTGCGGCTGGGTTTAAAAAGCTGAGTACAAACTGGTCACTTCTGAGGTCACATGCCCAGTGAAGGCCCAGAATGCTTCTATCTTTCTAATAACTGTTATAAGTGCATAAAATGAATAATTAAAACATACAAAGGAAATTATGAAATAATTTCAAATTAGTTTTCAGTTAGACAATATGTCTGTAAACTGCAGGCTGCCCTTCCTTCGTTAATGTACTATAGCTACACAAAGTGCATTATTCACAGCTTAACTTATCTGAGCTAACAACTTTCATCCTAACAGGTTATACTCAGACAGCAAGGAGTAATTGTAAAACTGCTTGCAGATGCACCATACATTTGTTTTTATCCCTGCAAACCCCCTGTATTCCTGTTATAGGTTTTGGATAAGACTTCCAACAGTCCCCAATGACTGCCTCTGTGTCATCTCCAGACTGAGTCAAGGAAAAAAGGCAAGTAAATTATTTAGGAGAACTAAAACTGCCTTGGGGTCTTTTGTATTACTTTTCTGCTGAATATGCTGTGAAATGTTTTAACAGCTTCAGTTTTCAATCATGTTATAAATCAGTCTATGAAACATCAACTGTAGTAACTTGTAAGAAAGCATGTGTACCATTGTATAAAGGTGGTTTGGAAGAACATTTCTTAGTTAAAGGCCAATATTCTCTTCTCACCGGTTTGCTAAGTTCTTAAAGAGGGCTGTATGGGCATGGTTATTGGGTCAATCTAAATCTTATGGTTTGCAGTAAGAGTCAAACCATGTCTTTATCGTTTCACTAAGGTGGCAATTCTGAGTACTTTGTGGAAACTGAGAAGAGCACTGTTGGCAAACATCAAAAACCGAAGCAGTATTAATCTCATGAACTTTAATTATACTCTGACTTAGGCATGGGGTCCAGTGCTGTCAAAGTATTAAAAACCCTAATCGTTTGTAGAAATTAAACAAGGCAGAAGCCAGCATGTGTTTATTACAATTTCAGTTAGTGAGTCATGCCTTCTTTCTTGGTAAATGTAAAAGTTCACAGGTGAATGGCACCTCATAGTACTGGTTTCAGAGTTGTCTGTCTGCCCAGTCTCAGGATCTGAATCCTGGACTATATATTCATGTTAGCAAAGGTGCAGAGATTTTTTTTTCATGTGTGTGGAAAGAACAAAATTATTCAGTACGTTACTTGGAGAAGACTTATATGTAGCAGAGACATTTTTGCTTTACTGCAGTAAAAAGCTGTACTTTTCAGCCCAAAACACATCAGGTAGGATAGGCCACTTCTGCTCCAACAATCCAGCACCTTTGTTTGTGCCAGTGGCTTGTCTTTCTTGATTAGAACTGAAAATAAACAGGCATGATGTACTACTATATATAAATCTGGGCTACGAGACACACATACTAGGTTAGCTCTCTTATTTGCTTACCCCCTCCCCTCAAAAGATGAAGCTATGTATATTGCACGGACAGTCTTGGCTATCATTTTGTAGATTTGATATCAGCACTACAAGGCATCCATACAAGGGCTTGTGATGCATGATTTTGTGCATAATGGAAACTGTTGGTTTCTGGATGCCAGATTACTCAGTTTCACCAACAACTGGACTGTTTAACTCCAACACTATTTTTGAACTTTTATAAATTGCTATGCATTGGACAGTTCAACATGGGCCTACACTGTGCATAGCAGTGTGGGACATAATAGCTATACTGCAATGTCCTCCTATAACATAATAACGTTTCAGACCATCTAAACAGATATAGGCCATTTCTTCCAACCACCAGAATTTTGCACAATTTTCAGTTCCAGTGTAACACTGTTATTGTTCTTGCTGTTGTTAGACAAAAACACTAACTGTCCAGCCTTCTTGGACATTTTTTTGCCACACTATTCTTATTTCTGAACTGAGCAGGCTTTGGTTTACAGTTGCCCTTACTGCCTCACAGCTACAAAGACTGACAATTTTAGAATGTAATTGTATAACCGATTGGTTAGCTTGTGGCCTCTGTGATCTTTACTATCTGCTATACTACATAGTTGTTCTGCCAATTAAGCTTCTTGCAGCCCTGATACCATTTGCTATTGATACAGCTCTTCTAATTTCTAACCCTTTATGACCCCCTTGTCATTTCTTGGCCTGTTGATTGTTATTGTCTTACAAAGCCTACCTACTGTGGGTACCGTTTGGTGCATTTCTTAGTCGCTCTCTCTAATTAACCTTGTTGTGGCCCCCTGCCATTTACTGTTGCTATACAGCTGTAAACAGATGACACTGTGATCCTATGCAATTTCTTGTCCTATCATCTATTGTTGTACTGTACCCCTTATCCATTTTGCTGCATATACTCTATTTGGTGCCTATATATACTTCTAATTTTGTGTCGACATATAAGCTGTCTTTTTGTTCACATCCTTGTATATTGTATTCTGTATTTTGTATAGCTGACTTCTATGGTTTATGTATCACATTGGTACTTAAGATCCTTTTCTTGCATGTTATCCCAATATTAACCTCCTACCAAAAAAAAAAAAAAAACTGCCAGATATCATAAGTGAATTCTGAACTTAGTCATGGCTTGTATAATAAGTTACACCTTGCTTTTACTCCTAATCTTGCCACTGTGTTAGCTCTACACATTTGAAGGCTGTGCAGCAACTGCCCCATGTTTAGGGTCAACACTTTATTCCTGGATGACTACCATAAGTAGTTACATAGTCTGGAGATGCAGTATGCAGCCATGCTTATGTAAGCTGAGGTGGTTAACAAGTTACTAGCAAAGCCTGCCAGGTACTCGCATATTAAATTTTAGCCATCTAGGAACAATTATGCACCCCTACTAAACCTACCCCACAACAATCTTCTCCTGAGGGTCACAAAAGCTGCAAGCCTGTACTTGTACAGTCACATGAACCTGCAGACAGACACAGAATCCTAGACACACTGGTGCCTGCATAAAAAGGCACACCAAGACTGCACTTACTAGACTGGTTAAGGAAAGAGTTATGTTGAGCTATTTCTCTAGAGATAGGATCAGGAGAGAAATCAGGTACATTTGGAGTCCTTGCCATCAGCACTATCTGTATGATCTCCAGGTTGTGCATGTTGGGGGTGAGCAAATTTAGGTGCTTGACCATGAAGCAGATTTAGAGGAGCACTGCTGATCTATCTTCCTTGGTCTCCACGGAATGGAAGTGTTCTACCAGCATTAAGGATGATGCCGAAGTTTAAAAACAAAATAACTGGATATAACAATTTGCTGCCTAACTAGTGTCATTCTAGGGGTGTCCAACATGTGTCTTACTGGGATAATATGATTCGTAGACCTACTTGCTTCAACAGACACAGACCAAGCCTATCAGCTTATAGATTCCATATACTGATCAAAACCTTTGCTGCCCCTAGTGCCTTTTTTAGGCATCGTACAACTCATGTGTATACTCAGTTAGGAAATTCTGTTCCAGCCACTATCATGGCAGCATTGCTCATTGCCTGGTGCTTGAACAGGAAGTCATCAGAGATTTAGATTCTCCTTGAAGCTATACAATTATTTGTTATTACAGAAATGTGGTTTCAGTGCAAGGACAGCACGCCCTCCTTGTCAGACTTCATTGCCTACCATGCATTCAGGTCCACTGGCAGCTGTGGGGGTGAATCCATATTTCTTAGGAATCCTATACTCTTGTGTTACATCAATTATTATAGCATCCTGGAATCTAGCCTCTGAAAAGCTACTCCCCATTCCACTTCCTGCTGCAGAACCCTTTCCATGACCTCTTCTGTGCAGGCTGAATATCTAGACTAACTGAAAAAACTGTCCCTGTAATCTAATATGCTTATTATGAGGCATTTTAATTATCCATCCACCAGCTGACATACCTATATCACTACACATATACTTAAAATAGTTAGAGATATTAAACATATCAAATTTACCCCACCTTGCACCAACCAACATTTTACTGACTCCTTACTTGTATTCAACCTTCTACCCGTGATTTTCTCCATCAGATGCTCTTCAAATCCCTTGAGCACCAGTGTTTCAGGATTATTCTAAAAAAAAGAAGCTATGTACTCACCATAACATTCAATCTGAGTAGTTCTACTTCATTTGTCTTCAACCTGTGGGATACCGGATCCGTATCGGATCTGAGCAGGCAACCTTATTAGCATCTGCTCTGAGCTCCAAGCTCCTCCATTTACCCATAATACACCCCCACTACCTTCCAACCCCCAGATAGAGTTTGCTGAATCTTATACTGATAACCTGACCTGAAAAAATACTTGTGACCTATAATTGGAGCCCGTAGGCTGTTCATATGCCAAGGCCCAGGGGAAGGAGGGAGGGACAGTTGAAGACAAATGAAGTAGAACTACTCAGATGGAACGTTATGGTGAGTACATAACTTCTTTATCTGAAGTAGTTTACTTCATTTGGTTTTCAACCTGTGGGACAGAGTCCCCAGCTACTAAACTCCTGGGTGGCCCTCATGGAATGATATTCCAGAGCACCGTGGAACCAAAGGATGCTCTCCTTCTGGAAGTCAAATCTAATTTGTAATGAGAAATAAATGTATGAGATGAGGACCAAGTAGCTGCAGAACAAATATCATCCAAAGAGACTCTCGACCAAAAGGCCGCAGACGTAGCCATGGATCTAGTGGAATGAGCTCTCACCTGACCCGGAGGAGACATGCCTCTGTCCTTATAGACCTGAAGGATGCATGAAAAAATCCATCTAGCAATAGTGACCTTGGAGATAGGTTTCCCCAGTTTATAGAAGGATATAAACAATTGATCAGATTTACGGAAATTTTTTGTCCTGTGTAAATAGAATCATAACTGTCTATGAACATCCAGCAGGCAGAGTTTGTATTCCATCTTGTTAGCAAAATTAGGAAAGAAAACAGGTAAATTAATGGTCTGATTGATATTAACTGGTGATGCCACCTTAGGAAGAAAGGATGGATTGGTCAGAAGGGAAACCCTATCTTTGTGAAAAATCATATAAGGAACTTTGACGGACAAGGCCTGCAGTTCTGAAACCCTTTTGGCAAAGGTAATAGCCACCAGAAATGCTGTTTTCCAAGATAAATATTTTAGATATGTGGTTGCAGCAATTTCAAAAGGTGGAGCAACCAGAGCTTGAAGAACCATAGTAAGGTCCCAAGGGGGAATAGGATCCTTGACCGGGGTGAGGGTGTAACAGAAAAGTGCCTTTAATAAAGGCTTTACACAGCTTGGAGGAGGCTAGAGAGGCAGAATTCTCACCCACATGAAAATGAGAAATGGCAGCCAACTGAACCTTGACAGTAGAAGAACTAGCTCCGTGTTGAAAAATATCAGCTAAAAAAATCAAGAATGGCGGAAATAGGAGCCGTGAAGGGGTCTAAACTCCTTTGAGAGGCCCAAAAGGAAAAACATTTCCATTTGCTGCAATAAACCTTCCTGGTAGAAGATTTATGAGCAGCCACCAAAATAGACCTAACTGAGGGGGATAATCCAGGAGTCCTAGTAATCACGGGAACTGGAACAGCCAAGCTGTGAGCTTCAAACTGTCCAGATTCAGATGAGGAACCTCTGAAGGGTGTGAAATCAGATCCTGAATGAGATTCAAGATCCAAGGCAGAGCCAGAAGGTGAGACCAAAGGAAGAGAAACCATACCTGGCGAAGCCAAAAAGGGGCAATGAGGATCACTTTGCTCCCCAGTCAATGAGCTTTCTGTAGAAACCTCGGAATAAGAGGTACTGGAGCATAAGCATACAGAAGACTAGGAGGCCAACCATGGACTAGAGCATCTCTAGGGGACTCCCCCGATAGGAGGTTCAGAGCGAAAAACTTGCTGTACTTCGTGTTGGAAGGAGATACGAATAGATCGTAGCAAGGCTGACCCCACTCAAGGAAGATCTGTTCCACTACTGAAAGATTCAGAGACCACTCATAATGCATCAGAATAGCCCGAATTAACCTGTCCGCTAGGATGTTGGACCACCCCAGAATGTGCATTGCGATGAGAAAACGATGGGTGGAGATCACCCATTCCCACATTCTCATGGCCTCGCAACAAAGGGGGTAAGACCTGGTCCCTCCCTGTTTGTTGATATACCAGACCACTGACATGTTGTCTGACTGAATTGCAATAGTTCCCACATGGAGAAAGGCATGAAAGGCCTGCAAAGCTAAAAGGACCACCCTCATCTCTAGAGCATTTATGTGCAAGCTGGTCTCTGCAGGGGACCACAGGCCTTGGACTGTCCTGCCCGAAGAATGCCCCACTCCCACATGAGTTGGGAGGTGTCCATGGTCACTGTGGCTTGGGCCAGGGCTGGAACAAAGAGTCATCCCTCTAAAATGTCCGGAGAACACATCCACCATATGAGGGATGACCGACAGACTCGACCGAGTTGTAAGGGATACGGCAATGGAAGTTCCAACAGGGACCATTGTACAGGTAGCATCCACTGTAGAATTCTCATATGTAATCGGGCACACGGGAGAAGCTTGATAGTCACTGCCATTGAACCTAAGGCCCTCCACACTGATTCTGCCATTGGAAGATGAGAATGGTAGATTAGAGAGACATGTATCCTCAGGTTTTGTACTGTCCGAGGTCAGGAAGATTTTGCATTGTAAAGTATCTATTCTTGCACCAATGTAGTCTATCACCTGTACAGGATCTAGGAGTAATTTGGATGCACTGATTGTGATCCCCAAATGCAGGGCAAGCATCAAGAAATAATCCCTGGTTTGGGAGAGTAGACACCTGGTGCGGGCAGTGAGGAGCCAATCGTCCAGGTACAGATAGACCTGAATGCCCTGAAGCCTCAGGTGATGCGCTACTACCGCCATCACTTTGGTGAACACCCTGTGGGCTGTGGTGAGATCAAAGTGTAGGGCTTGAAATTGGTTATGACTGACTCCTAGAGCTTCTGTGCATTTTTATGTGATAGTAAGCATCCTGGAAGTCTAACGAGCACATCCAGTCATTCTCTTGCAGGTACCGCATGATGGATTGCAGTGTGACCATTCAGAACTTCTCTCTGGCAACTGACAGGTTCAGGGTAGATAGATCCAGAATGGGCCTTGAGTCATTTATTTCTCTGGCACCAAAAAGAACCTGGAGTAGAATTCTGATCCAGACTGATCTGGGGGGACAGTTTCAATGGCTTGTTTTTCTAGCAGCTTGGAAATTTCCTGTGCTGCTGCCTCCTTTTGCATGGGTGGTACATCCGGGTGGTGTTTGGGAGATTTGGGTGGACCCACAAAGGGGACAGAGTACCCTCTGGATATAATCTGAAGCACCCAGAGGTCTGATGTTATGGACTCCCATGCCGCCAGGTGCAAGGAAAATCTTCTCCCGACTGCCTCCAGAGTAGAGCAGTTGGGCCAGCCCTCAGGGTTGCTGTCCGGGTCTGTCCAAGAAAGGTTCCTGAGACCCAAAATTCCTCAGACCCCCTATACCTCTGGGCCATGTCCATTCTGTCCCCCTCTGCCTCTGGGGGAAGAAGAGGCCTGAGTGTCCCGGGAATACTGTGATGCCCGGAACCACATCTTCTTTTGCCCTCTCAGGTTCTGTTTAAAAGACCTTTGACGGTTCGAGAAATGGATCCCGATGGCAGACAGTGTGACTGAAGCCGAAGATGAGGCAACTGCCACAGAAGAGGGAAGAAGGCCTTTCAGGGCCAACTTAGCCTTCCTCTCTTTGATGGCATGCGGGTTAAAACCCGTGCATATAGTGCAGTCTGTACTAAGATGGGCCACGACCAATGACATAACACAAAGAGTGTGGCCATCCGAAGGGGATAACTTATGGCCACACTCAGTGCATCTTTTAAACATCGGCTTATCAGCCATAGTATCAGTGGAAAAAACAACAGAAAAAAGTTTTTTTTTTTTTCTTCACTGAAACATCCACTCACCACACTCACACACAGAACACACTGAGGGGGGAGGGGAAGCAAACTCACTCACAAACTACTCTAACACTAAGCTAACAACTCTACAATTAGAAAATTTGATGCACAAAGGAGAAAAGGGAACCTACACAATTACTAAGCTAAAGTTAGAAGAGAAAAAGAGACTTTCTAAGAGTTTTACACCCACTTACAACCTGGAGCTCTGGAGATCACGATGCTTCAGCTAGCCGCGGCAAACAAGATCTGGGAGTTAGAAGGTAGTGGAGGTGTATTATGGGTAAGGGGAGGAGCTTGGAGCTCGGAGCTGATGCTAGTAAGGTTGCCAGCTCAGATCCAATATGGATCTGGTATCCCACAGGTTGAAGACCAAATGAAGTAAACTACTTCAGATCAAATCTTTTAGTATTTGTAGAGCATCAAGACAAGTCATAAATGGCATAACATCCCCAAACAACACAGTGTCAGATACCCAGGTACCTAAGGTAGATAGTTTTAGTTTGAGCAGTAGTTTTTTACAGTATTTACTGTTACTGATTGTAGTGTAAATAGACTGAGGTTGTTGTGAGAGGGTTTACTGAGATGGGGAGTTATTGGGGCATGGCTACTGGAGTTGTTGTTTGTATTGGCTAGGGCTAGTATTGTTTCTGTAAAATAAGTATTAAATTGTGTTGCTATGTTTTCAGGGTTAGTGGTAGAGGTTGGAGTGGGTGTGGAGGTTTTGCCTGGAGATAGTATTTGATTAACTGAAGCCCAGAATTTATGTGGGTTATTATGGTATTTTTCTTGAATATTGTGGTAATAACTGATTTTGTCCTGTTTGATGAGTTTTTAACTTTGTTTGTTATGGATTGGGTTTTGTGTTTGTGGTATCGTTCCCAGGCTTTATCCCTAGTTTTGAGAAGGGAAAGGCATTCTTTGCTCAACCAGGGTGCGTAATTGGCTCCAACTCTAATGGTTCTGGAGGGAGCATAGCATCTAGAATCTCTAAAAAAGTTTTATTAAATGAGTTGACTGCTTCATCTATGGGTAGCTGTTTGAGAGATTTCCATTTACAGCTTTTTAGGGCTGAGATGAACTTTTGTGGGTTGAAGGATTTATTAATTCATTGATATTACGTGGACTTGATGGCCTCCAACATTAAGCTTGGCATGGAACCATAAATTTATGACTTTATGATTAAAGCAGATAAAGAGATGACCACTGTAAGCTAATGGAAGCACCAGGGCAGTCATGTCCAGTATGTTCACAAGAACGAGTATGAAGCAGGCAAGCAACTTCTTAAACCACAAACAAATTTATTAATGTCCAAGTTAAATAAGGTCAGATATTAGCGCTTTCGTCTCGATTCCACAATTTACAGAGACTTCATCAGATACAAATTTTAAAAGCAAGCAAACCATTTAAAAGTAACATCATGTCCTGAAGCAGTCGGAACTTAATAATTTAAAGCAACAGTATACAAATAAAATAGTATAATACAATACCCTGTCATAAGAATGTTGTGTTGACTAAATTAAAAACTGAACTATTATACCTCATTATTGTTGGGTTAATAACTAAGCTAATAATTTTGTAAAGACACATACTTAATAATTAAGTTTGATATTAATGTCTGCTAAGAGCTTTTAATTTTAGCAAACTACTGATAGACAAGTTGTCATTCAATCCTGGCCAACACAGAGAGTTCAATTTAAGCTGCCGTGCGAGTAGTATCAGTAGTTTGCTAAAATTAAATGCTCTTAGCAGACATTAATAACAAACTCAATTATTAGCTTAGTTATTAACCCGGTTCCGACTGCTTCAGGACATGATGTCACTTTAATGCGCTTTTAAATGGTTTGCTTGCTTTTAAAATTTGTATCTGATGAAGTCTCTGTAACTGCCTGCCAAGCGAGCTTTCTACCATCTCTTCCACATATCTTTTTAAAAAAAACCTCAAACAGCATTTTAAAACTCACTGGCTCTGCCCCTGCTCCAACCCCGACTGACCTCCCCACCTCAAACATTCCTGCTAATCCCTTTTATGGTACCTCCATGGTACTATATTGCCACTCTCCCCATGGCCTTTCTCACTGTACTATGATTTACTAAAAAAAAAAAAAAAAAAAAAAAAAAAAAAAATTACTTTTACATTTGCTTAACATTCATTTGCAATGATCTTAATAATGTTTTATCTGTATTTGCTTATAGCTTGATATTGCTTTGTTTTCTATAATTGTATAATTAATGCCCTTCTTGGAGCTTTGTTTTCTATAATTGTATAATTAATGCCCTTCTTGGAGCTTTTCTCCCCGGGCCTCTACTGAAAATGGACATGTATCCAGTTAGACTAGCCCGGTCATCAAAATGTAAATAAATAAAATAAATAAATAAATAAAATTGTGGAATCGAGACGAAAGCGCTAATATCTGACCTTATTTAACTTGGACATTAATAAATTAGTTTATGGTTTAAGAAGTTGCTTGCCTGCTTCATACTCGTTCTTGTGAATTTACTGGTTTACTTGTTTTTGGATCTATGTCTAGTATGTTGGCTTCATTATATGCAGCTCTGTCTCACTTGCTGTCTTGTACATAATGCCATGAAAACTGGGCTTATTATTAGTATCAGACAAAAATTCAGTTCCCACTTATTTTGTGCTTCAAAATATTTCTTACTGGATGTCTCATATGTCCAAAGAACATCTGGTACAACAGCTTTCAACCACATTGCTCCAAACTCTGAAATGATTTTATGGACACCAGAGTTTCAACTACTATATTTTTTAAAGGCAGACTTTTTTTTTTGATCAAGCTAGACTTCTACATGTCATTTTGTAACAACCCCCCCCCCCTCACAAGTTGTGTTTTCAGGAATGATTTCCAATGTATTGTGTTGTATGCACACATTTTGTGTAACTTAACAGAAATACATTAAAACTACGTCATAAAAAAAAAAATGAAAAAAAAGACATTTCAAAAGCCAGCACACCCATCTGTCACACGTCTGCTGTCTTCCTGAACATTTTGCCAGATAATACATTTATGAAAAGAAAACTGCTTTTTTTTTTTTAAAACTCTGAACACAGTGGTGTGAGCTGTCTCCTTCCTGGATACAGCCATTACTGATAGTAACCAGCAGAAATGGTAAGACGCACTTTCCTCAGTAATTTTACTAAATAATGTCCAACAGAAATGGTAAGAAGCATTTTCCTCATAAATGTTGTTAAATAATGTTAGAAAGTACACTATTACAGTGGAAAATACTTCTTACCTTTTCTATAAAATACTGTATGCATTATTCATGAATGTACATGATTGTCAATCTGCCAGTGTTAGTTATTTCAAGAAACAACCACACCTACACAAAAATAGTGTGGTTGCTTAAAGTAAGTTGCACCCTCATTTCAGCCATTACACACATGATTTGGCTCTGATACTTTCTTTGCATGTTGCATACTTTAAAGCACTTATGTTCACTGTTTACAATTTCTTTGCAGTTGGATCATGTATTCCCTTTTAAAATGTTAAATCGGTGACCATGTCCATTGAATTGAATGGAAAATTAAGACCTTTTTCCCCATGTGCATCATTCAAGGAAAGAAATACTAGCTAACCACAAAACCATTCAGTTGCCTGCACTCCATTGAACTTAAGTTCTGGCAGTTTTAACATCATTTTCTGTAAAGTACAGAACAAAAATAATTACATTACTTTAACAAATATATAAAGTAAAATAAGAAAAACTGACAGCTAATTTCCAAAACAGATGTTTTAATAGGTTTAGAAATATGTTGCAAGCTTATTTAAAACTATGGTAAAAAGAGAAAAGATTTTTTGAAATCATCATTTTTCTTGTTACAAGAGCAATACAAAGTGACACTGACATAAAAGCAGAAAATGAATGTGTGCATGCAAACACCACCCCACAGGATGAGTGGTGTTCTTCACCTCTGACTGTCAAAGTTAGTATTAATAAAAAATACACATGATTATACATAGTTTATTTTTTCTCTTCATATGTGCTACACTTTTTTCACACCACAGGCTAAACCATTAACACAAACGTTATGTATTGAATGGAATCTGTTTTACATTGGTCCTTCTTAGGTCATCCTATATAAAGATATCTCTGACCTTCTTAGGTCATCTTATAAAACGACAGCACGGTCCTTAGGTTATCGTATAAAAGGAGAGCTCTGGTGATCCTCTTGGAGAATCAGATCAAGACTGGAAAAAGATGGATGAGTGTATAGTGACATTTTCCACATTATCAGTATTACCTCTCCATGACAGTACTATGGAAGACTAAAACCTATCTACAACAGACAGGGCCAAAAGAACTTCTCAAAATTGAGTTACATAGTCTGGGGCAGTGAAAAGGTTAACACATCTCTCTGAATACACTATTTCAGAAAATGACTTACCGATAACATTTTGTAAGCACTGGGCCTTTTCTTCGGGTTCTTGGTAAGTGTAACTTTAACAAAATTATGAAATGTTGTACCCCTGCAATACAGAATATAGAAATTCATAATTAACTACAGTAAAAACAACTTTTATTGTTACTTAACAACTATTCTATATAAAAGGATATTCTCAAGCAAAGAAAAAATATGGTTTTATCTACAGCGATGGAATACTTGACTAGATACATTAGTTCTTTTTTGCCAGTTTGAAAATAATGAATTGCTACGATTATTGGAGGCAGAATAACATGCCCATCCAAAACAAGTGTTAGGACCAAGGGTTGATTAAAAGAGAGAGAGACAGATAAAAAATATTTGGCAATGAACTGTGCACTGGCTGCCGGATGTTCCAAAATGAGCTGGAATATGCAGCACTGCATCCTTGGGAATGGCTCACAGGTTTTGCCATGAAACACTGACTTCCTGAAAGTCAATGTTTGAAAAGGAATTTAAAAAACCCTGAAAGGTAGAAGGGCAAAACATCCATTTTTTTGTTGTTTTTTGCAAGGGGGGGCACATTGTCTGACGTGGAGCCCAAGGCTCGCATACCTCCCAAAGTTATATATACCAACTCTACAGTCACTCCAAATCAAAGAAGGGAGACATCTCCCTAAAAAAGTGAATCATTGACTGCACACAATTAGAAATCGTACTGGCAAAGATTTTATATGGGAAACAATGTTCTGAGTTATGCCATTCATCTTTTTTTCTTAGTGCTACTTACACTTGAGCAATTTTACCTCAACCTTGTGTAGGGGAGACTGGCTTGTTCATATCACTCCAGCAGTTCATGTTGATTTTACCAGGCCATTTATGGAGCTACCATTTTTCGTAGTAGTCAACGGATGATCTAAATGACCAGAGGTTTTTATCATAAATTCTATTACTTGTGGTCACATCATTAATGTACCAAGAAATCGTTTTCACAGAACTAAAATGCCACAGCATCTGTTGAGTAATAAGGTCTCTCATTTTAGGGTGGTTGACTTCTACATATTCCCTTGTAAAAATGGCTTTTGCCTTGCTATGGCTGCCTCATGACATCAACTAACTAATGGATTTGCTGAGAGGTTTGTGCACGGTATTAAAGAAGTACTGAAAACTATGGTAAGTGACAGATTTACCCTCCATAAAAAGCAGGACATTTTCTTGCTTGCAAACCACTAACTCCAGCCATACTGTTCTTGATATGACTTCCTTTTATTTATTTTTTTTATTTATTTTACATTTGTTCACTGGGAAAGTCTGACTGGACAGAGGCCCTTTTTCAGCAAAGGCCAGGGGAGAAAAGCTCCAGAAAAAGTACAAATATGGAATACAAGTACAAATACAAATTAGAAATACATAAATATGAATACAGAATAGAAATACATTAGCATGTAAGAAATAAGCAGTAAATTTTACATAAACTTGTATGGGAGAAGCAACTCTGAAGTTACAGATTTAACAGACATTAACAAAAACTGTAGTACGTCAATTACTTTGCTAGTAAATTAGGAATACATAAATGAATGTGTTCTCTAGTTAGAAGCATTCACATGAGGATTCAAGAAGCATACATCATCCACAGTAAAGTACAAGTTAGTTATACAGAAGGTTGTTTACCTATAGATGTTGCTAATATCAATGAATTATTTTGTTTTACATTATTTTTAAGGATAAAAAACTAGTAGAGGGACTAAGAAAGGTCTGTCCAGGAGTGTTGTATGAACATAGCCAGGTGTCCTCTAAGTGTGACTTAAGGAGCTTTTTAAATTGTATTATAGAGCTGTTTTAAGGTTATTAGGGTTGGTAGTTTATTCCATATTTTAGGAATGTAGTTAGAGAATAGAGAATTCCCAGCATGGTTATTGGCTTTAGTAATATCTAGAATGCGCAGGTTAATGGAGCGAAGATAACGAGAACTTGTGTATGGGTGTATAATATTTTGGAGAGCAGGAGTTATATCACGTTGGTGGAGAAATTTATGTGCAAGGGTTAGTTGGTTAAAGTGTAGAAGCTGAGGAACTTTGAGCCAATTTAGTTGTTTAAGAGATGCACAGTGGTGTGACCTGTAGCTGGCACCAGTTGCAAACTTTGTTATTTTATTATAACAGGTTTCTAGTTTGATTAAGTCTATTTTGGGGAGATCGGTTAGGACTGGGGAGGCGTAGAGGAGGGTTGATAGGAGGCTTGTATGGGCTACAGTAGCTTTTGTGTTTTTTGTTAGAAATTGTTTATTTCTGTATAGGAGACTTAGTTTCTTGTGGACCTTCTTGATAGTTTGGGCAATGGGTATATCAAATTTCAGGTTATTGTCAATTTCTATCCCAAGTAGTTTAGTGTGTGTTATTGGGGTGATCACGGTTTTATTTATAGACAAGATAGTAAATGACTGTGAAGCTGAGGGGGATCTAGTTGGGCTAAAGAGAAGGAGTTTAGTTTTATTGGGATTCAGAATGAGTAGAGAGTTAGTGAGCCATGTTTTAACAGATAGGAAAGAATCCTGGGTTATGGAATGGAGGTCTTGTAGTAAGGGGGGGCTGCACATATTAGTGTCATCCACGTATTGAACTACAGAGGCATGAGGTGTAGAAGTACTGAGCTAGTTGGTGAATATACAGAAAAGTAGAAGTCCAAGGATGGAGCCTTGGGAAACACCTAGGAGAACTGGGAGCAGAGGAGGGAGTTGGTTTTGCCATTGGACAGCTTGCAGTCATCCAGTTAGGTAGCTCTGGAACCATGAAATACTACATTTACTAAGGTAAAGGCTTTAGACAGGTCCATATTGTCCATTGTTTCTATGTTGGTTAACAGTATTAGTAAAGGAAATTAGTGTGGTAGTGTTGCTATGAAATGGCAGAAAGCCATATTGGGTGTGTGATAGTAGTTTGTGTGTGTGAATGTGGTTCATTAGTTGGGTATTCACTACTCTTTCTAGCATTTTGGATAAGGGAGATAAAATGGCAAAAGGGGAGTAATTTGTGAATTCTGTGCAATTACCTCCTTTGTGTAGTGGCAGTACGTGGAAGGTTTTCCAAATACTAGGTACATGGTTCTTAGATACTAGCCTGTTGATGAGAATGGCTATTGGATAGGCAACAGCTTCAGTGGGAATTTTTAGAAAGTCAGCTGGGAGATTATCAACAGCTAGTGGAGTCAGTTTAAGTTTTTGAAGAAGTTTTTTTTTTTTATGCAATTAACAGATACTGGGCATATGCTAAAATGGGGGCCATTATTCTGAGAAGTGGTGGTGAGCTGAGGGGGAGAGAGAGGTATGGTTGCTGATGTCTTAAGAGTTTGCCAGGGCTTGAATAGTTTCTGTAAAGTATTTATTGAATTGGGTTGCTATATTGTCAGAATTGTTAATTGTTGCTGGGTTAGGGGTAGTTGATTTAAGTGGATGAAGTATGTTATTAACTGCAGCACATAATTTTTGAGGCTGTTTTGTGTGTTTATACCGAATATTATGGTAGTAGTTGATGTTGTCTTTTCTAACTAGGTTTTTTAGTTTGTTACGTAGCTCTAGGTATGTCTGTCTTGGTAGCTGGGTTTTATTTTTGTGAAGTTGCGCCCATGCCTTGTCTCTAGCCTTTAGTAGGGATTGACATTCTTTAGATAGCCAGGTTACATAACTGGATTTAAATCTACTGGTTCTGGGTGGTGCATGGTAGTTTAGTACATCTAGGTAAGTAGTGTTGAAGGTGCTTACTGCATCTTCTAGTGGCAGCTGATTTAGTGAATCCCAGTTGCAACTACTTAGTGTAGAGCTGAAACTGTTTGGATTGAAGTTTGTTTTTGTTTCTGATTAGGTGAAAGGTGGTCTGGATCGATTGGGGAATGTGTGTATGAAGAAGAAAGGTTGGGTGATGGTCACTTGGGCAATCAGGGAGACAGCCTGTTTGATATGCTAGGGAGGGGTTGCTAACCAAAATCCAGTCAAGGATTGACTGTCGTTTAGATTTGTCAGTCCTTGTATGGGATGTGATTAGCTGGGAGAACCCATGGAGGATTATGTGGTCTGTCATTTTTTGTGAGGAGCAGTTACTTATTTATTTAACATTTGTCTACTAGGAAAGTCAGACTTGTACCAAAGTGGATTTTCAGCGGAGACCCCAGGAGAAGGGTCTATATTATGTGAGTGAATGCTTAGGTGATTGAACACCTAAACATCGACCACGTAATATCGAAAGCAAAAAACAGCGAATGGCCAATTTAACACAGGGGACGATTTCCCTTGGTCGTTCTCTGGATTTTGCCATTTTCTCCACTGTGGAGCGATCTCGGAGTTAGTATATTTAGTTAGGGGGGGCATCTACGTTGGGGGTGTGGGGGAGCGAAGCCCCCCTTAGTTTGGCTGTAAAGTTAATTTTTTTTTGTGGCCGACGGTAATGTTTCCCGGTGGCATTCGCTGTTCTGCAGTTCAATATTATGTGGTCAATGTTTAGGCGTTCGATCACCAAACATTCGATCACGTAATACTGACCCTGGGAGAAATGCTTCAAATGCATGTCTTTCTAACGTGGGAGGAAACCAGAGCACCCATTTTGAGTGCATTCCTCTTAATTCTTCCAAAGAGTCCAGATGTATGTCCATACATCTGAAGCATCCACTAACACTGAAATTATTTTTTTTAAACATCTTATGGCATGCTTAATAACATTTAAAGAAATACTTCACATTTTAGGAAGAAGGAGCTGTATACTTCCAATGGAAATGTGGGGTCTATGTTTAGCTATTGAACGGCATGTTTGCTGAACAGCCATTCAGTGAACACTTATTAGCGAACGTGCCATTCAGTGAAAGGTCATATGATCGTACGAAATATCTTCAAATGATCATAGCTTGCCAACATGCAGGAAACGGCTTGAACTATGTACTTAATGGTAACATAGCAATAAGGAAATCTACCCTTTCCCCACTGTAGTGCAATCTAAGAGTTGGTATACATACAATTAGTGGGGGGTATGGGGTGTACAGCTCCCCACATGAGAAGGATTTGGTGAACACTGAATCTTCCTTATGTGGGAGGCTGCGCCCCCACACCCCCTGCTAATTATATACACCAACTCCGAGTTCACACTACAGTGGGGAAAGGGTATATTTCCTTACTGCTACATTACTGTTAAGTATGTAGTTCGAGCCATTTCCTGTATGTTGGCCAACTATAATCATTCAAGGATATTTCATACGATCATATGACCTTTTGATGAATGACACATTTGCTGATATGTGTGCGATGAATGGCCATTCAGGGCACGTGCCATTCGATCACTTAAACATAGACCTGGAAATGTTCATGAGTGATCTGTGATTGAATGTACATGTCTACTCTAATGTTACTGTAATGCCTTGTACGTTGTTTTCTGAGAAAGAAAATTAATCTATGCCAGTGAAGAATCATTAAGAAGCAACACAACAATCTTTTACCTGTTCCTTGTTTGTTTGTTTGTCTTTCGGCTTTTCCCTTTACCTGTTCCTTGTATGTTTATTATTTTGTTAGTGTTCATCAACTGATAAAGACACTGCATAATTGTCAATTACTCTACAGAAACTTTAGGTCAAAGGAGAGTATACAAACTTTTGCAGCTGAATTCACCTCTTTTTTTTGAAAATTACTCTGATTATTACTTTCACTCAGACATTTATTGATCATGCTTGTGCTGTTATCTTTATTCATGAATACAGTTGGAAATTTTTTTATTTATTCCTAAATAACTGCTTATTTATTGCTGAGGTACACGCCTTACCTTTTTAGGTTTTACTTAACTGTCAAGTTTATTTTACTTAGGTAGATCAGATCTACATAAATGCATGCAGTGTGAAATATTATTGTCAATCTTTAAATGCATTTATAATATATGTTGCACTCATTTTCTTTTTTCATTTTACTGTATATAATTTGTATACTGCATTCACTTTGTCATCATGCTTTATCACCTTAATGTACTCTGTTCAGATCACCAATCCAGCTGTATGCATATGTAAGCTACATGATGTACTCACTTTTTTTTTGTACACAACTGGCCTTTGTACTTAATGAAGATTATTACACTTTATCATGCATACTGCTCTTCACTGTTTATGAATGAAAATGGTCCACGGACCATCTCACCCAGCCTGTTAACAAAATGAATGAGTGAATGAGAAAATGGTAGCTTATGCAAGATGAGATGGGCAGTTTCTTGCAGTGGCTGAAAATAGACCTCTCAACCTCTTAGCACAATAAATCTGGACAAAGCCTAAAATAATATGGGGGGGGGGGGCAAAGCCCAAAAATAGGGACAGATTTAAAATATTGTTTCATGGGAGAAGCAGCTCCTTCCTTCCATCTGTACTATGAAATAGTTTGGTAGAGGCTATGTTTAATTGTAGCTGTTGGAGAGTTTCTTTATCAAGGTTTGCAGTGCCACATTTGCAGCATCTTGTACGATGAAGTTGCAGACATACTGACCTGTTCCCTGATGATACATACGGCCTCTGACACCTCCAGAGCTGTGGAAGCTGTGGGCAAGGGATACACTTCTGAGTAGTCTACATCCACTCTCTGTGTAATCATATATTCATGGTATCAGTACCTTAACACAGCATGCAATACATATAGCCTTGTATACTTAGTCTCTGTTTCCCTTTTTCGGATGGAGAAGTTATTTATGTATGACCAACCATCCCAAGTGCATCCTCTGTCACATCATTGTTTGATGTAGACATCTCCTGTATGTCCAGGCAGGTGCAGTTCTACTCAGGTAACATTTCCATAGTATTTAAATAGTCCTTGAAAGTGCACTGCACCCATGACTCCTTTATATGATTGGCTGATATTTGTTAGTTTGCTACTTTGCAGTGTATTATGGGTTTTAGTTTTTACATTGCAGTCTCATATGTAGCCCACTTTTAAAACTAGTTTTGATGTTATGTTATTTTCCAGTGCATTGCTATGTAACACATGCTGCTTTGTGATATAGGTATTAGGGCATTCATTGTTCTAGGGTTGCAGCATTACAAGCATCATTCTGCCAGTGTCTTCATCTTTACTACTCCAAGATAACCTTGATGAAGTTCTTCAAACAGTCTGAGATGTAATGCAATAGGTATGATAATCCTTAACCTCCACATTAGACAGTTAGCATTTAAGGTAAGTTCATCTCATTTTGGATAATATGCAGATTTATGTTGAGCTGTCCAGCCATTTTGTGTTTATAAAAATATATACTTGTTAGAAAACTCTGCCTTGTCCAGTTTCTGATTTTACCATATCTGCTGTATTGGTCAAGCTCTTAACTTGACTAATGGAGAATGTCTCTAATGGTAATCAAGACCAACTACCTGGATTTATATGACATGAGTATAAACTTATACTGAATTTTGTACTGACGTCCACTAGAGACCAATGCCTATCATTGCATTTAGGCAGTTGCAGTGACAGATATTCCCTTTTGAAGGCTATAAAATTGAAACCAGTGGTGGCGGTTTGTAACAAGTATAATTATTTGACAGAGAAGTAGTGGTTTAACCAGCTGACACTCCCAAGCAAAGACTTAATGCTCCTTTATCAGTTTGGGTATAGGCACTGCTCCAATACCATATGGGGTCTGTGTTGTAGACCAGTTTTACAGAAAGAGATAGGCTATGTGCTTGGACTGTTTCAGATGTGCCCAACCTCATGGCCTCACAAAATAAAGGTTCCTATTCTCTACTCTAATTGCAAGGTCTACCAGCTTGCAAGAGCTCATTTACAGGATGCTATACATCTGTCAGTTTTGACAAAAATTGCCATAATGGTTCACAAACTCCAAGAAGGATCTGAACTGTGAAACATTTTCTGAATGTGAAGATTTAGTACAACCTGAGTTATGTAGCCCTTAATCATCTATGATGTGAGCACAGAATGTGACAGCAAACTTTAAGAAGTCGCACTTGTCTCACCTAGCTCTTAGCCTGTACTCTTCTCATCTTTGGAAGACTCTTTTGAGGCTTTCTAGGTGCTTCTTATCTGTAGCTCCAATGATAATAACAACATCAGAAAAATACTGGACTCCGGTAATACCCTGGAGGACCTTCACCATTGCCCACTGCCACACAATAGGGGCAGCAGCTGTTTGAAATGCCAGCCTGTTATCTTGCTATAGGCCATTGATAGTACTGACTGTTTGGAACAAGTTTGAATCTGCTTTGATCTCCATCTACACATGGAAATCAGCTAAATCTACCTTTGAAAAATGTTGCCCACCTAATAAACTTGCAAAATGCTCTCAATTCTTGATAAAGGATAAGTGTTCAGTTTGCAGTACTGGGTTAACTGTGACCTTCATGTTCCCACAGACTCTGATCTTTCCTTTTCCTTTACTAGAGAGGTGACTGACATCACCCATGGACTCAGGTTTACTCTTGGAAGGAGTTCATCTGGTTCTATCCTGTTCAGCTCCTTTACCAGTATTGGAAAGACAGCACAAGATACTGGGCATAACTTGACAAACCATGGTGGTACATTTTTTATCTTTTGTCTTTAATGTGCTGTTAAATATCAATGACACTTTTAAATCTTGGAGCAGTATCTTTTCGTAATGAGCTCTTATTTTTCCTCAGTACTTTGATGTGCAGCAGACCATCCACAGTTGAAAACTCTCTTTCCAATTAACTCTCAGCTGTTTAGCTACTTATGACCCCATAAAGATGCACTACCATTTTGTATAATGCACTAGTCGAACACTTCCCTTTGAGCCTTCTACTCTACTGTTGCCAATCACAACCTAAGAAGAGCACCTTTTACCAGTGTGTGTCTTTAGAAGGATGGAAGATGCCATTGTTGTCAGTTTGAGATACTGCTGAAATAGTTCACCCTGTCTTCAACTATATTTTGACTTAATAGCTTTTTATTTTTGGTTCAAGTGAAACTGCTTATTGGTACCATTTATATTAAATAACTCTGTTTATTATTGATGCAACCAAAATCATTATGTGTCCCATTTATGCTAAATAGCTCTACACTGTACAATATATACTCACTATGGGTTGGGAAGGTGGCCTAATGGTTAAGGTGTTTGCCTTACAAGCACAAGGTGCAGGGCTTGAGTCTCCCAAGGGATAATTGGCTAGGTCTAAAATGGCTTGCAAGGGCAGTTGGCTTAGTACTAATTATCAGTAACTTGCACACATTTTTGTTTTTTCTATGACATGTTTTGTTTTCAGTTAAACATGCCTTACCATTGTGAACACTATATATATATATATATGGCCTCTCTTAAGTCTTAAGGCACTGTCTGCACTCTTCACTTCTGAATATGCAGTGAGAAGGAAGACAGGACCTCTACTGACAATTACAGCTTCTGAATTGTACATTTTACTTATGTCATTTTGTTTACATTACCAGTTTTAAGTCCGCAATTTAACTCCAGTGCATCTATAGCTGCAGTTACCATACAAACTGCAATCTCTACTGTTTATTTAAACTTTAAATGTGTTTCATTTAACAGTCTCTTTGAATTCCTTCTTGCAGATTGCCACTCACCAAATGATCACATGAGGCATCATTTAAAGCAACCCAAACTGACAGTGTTTTGATATTTTTTAGTTTTGTCACATAAGCTGCAGATGTCTCCCTTTCATTTTGCTTTGGTGTGTGGAACTTGAAATGTTCCATGACTAACAATGGTCTTTGGGACAAAAGGTCCTACATCACTGTCACGCACTCACTGAACCCATTTTGAACAGGCCTGTCTAACACAGTCAAACTATGCAGTAAGCTATATGCATTTGCAACTACAGCATTTAAAAGCACAAGGACACACCATTGTTATAGTGAGTGTGTGTGTGTGGGGGGGACGAGCCCGCTCTTGTGTGTGACTGTGCAAGTTATATAGTTCAAATTGACTGAAATGTTCTTTGTCTTGTTCTTAACAAAGCATTGGAAGAAAATTATACTGAAAGTATGTGGATAAAATATCATGAAGAAATTTATTCAGAAGTCCCCATTTAAAACTAGTTTTGATGTTATGTTATTTTCCAGTGCATTGCTATGTAACACATGCTGCTTTGTGATATAGGTATTAGGGCATTCATTGTTCTAGGGTTGCAGCATTACAAGCATCATTCTGCCAGTGTCTTCATCTTTACTACTCCAAGATAACCTTGATGAAGTTCTTCAAACAGTCTGAGATGTAATGCAATAGGTATGATAATCCTTAACCTCCACATTAGACAGTTAGCATTTAAGGTAAGTTCATCTCATTTTGGATAATATGCAGATTTATGTTGAGCTGTCCAGCCATTTTGTGTTTATAAAAATATATACTTGTTAGAAAACTCTGCCTTGTCCAGTTTCTGATTTTACCATATCTGCTGTATTGGTCAAGCTCTTAACTTGACTAATGGAGAATGTCTCTAATGGTAATCAAGACCAACTACCTGGATTTATATGACATGAGTATAAACTTATACTGAATTTTGTACTGACGTCCACTAGAGACCAATGCCTATCATTGCATTTAGGCAGTTGCAGTGACAGATATTCCCTTTTGAAGGCTATAAAATTGAAACCAGTGGTGGCGGTTTGTAACAAGTATAATTATTTGACAGAGAAGTAGTGGTTTAACCAGCTGACACTCCCAAGCAAAGACTTAATGCTCCTTTATCAGTTTGGGTATAGGCACTGCTCCAATACCATATGGGGTCTGTGTTGTAGACCAGTTTTACAGAAAGAGATAGGCTATGTGCTTGGACTGTTTCAGATGTGCCCAACCTCATGGCCTCACAAAATAAAGGTTCCTATTCTCTACTCTAATTGCAAGGTCTACCAGCTTGCAAGAGCTCATTTACAGGATGCTATACATCTGTCAGTTTTGACAAAATTGCCATAATGGTTCACAAACTCCAAGAAGGATCTGAACTGTGAAACATTTTCTGAATGTGAAGATTTAGTACAACCTGAGTTATGTAGCCCTTAATCATCTATGATGTGAGCACAGAATGTGACAGCAAACTTTAAGAAGTCGCACTTGTCTCACCTAGCTCTTAGCCTGTACTCTTCTCATCTTTGGAAGACTCTTTTGAGGCTTTCTAGGTGCTTCTTATCTGTAGCTCAATGATAATAACAACATCAGAAAAATACTGGACTCCGGTAATACCCTGGAGGACCTTCACCATTGCCCACTGCCACACAATAGGGGCAGCAGCTGTTTGAAATGCCAGCCTGTTATCTTGCTATAGGCCATTGATAGTACTGACTGTTTGGAACAAGTTTGAATCTGCTTTGATCTCCATCTACACATGGAAATCAGCTAAATCTACCTTTGAAAAATGTTGCCCACCTAATAAACTTGCAAAATGCTCTCAATTCTTGATAAAGGATAAGTGTTCAGTTTGCAGTACTGGGTTAACTGTGACCTTCATGTTCCCACAGACTCTGATCTTTCCTTTTTCCTTTACTAGAGAGGTGACTGACATCACCCATGGACTCAGGTTTACTCTTGGAAGGAGTTCATCTGGTTCTATCCTGTTCAGCTCCTTTACCAGTATTGGAAAGACAGCACAAGATACTGGGCATAACTTGACAAACCATGGTGGTACATTTTTTATCTTTTGTCTTTAATGTGCTGTTAAATATCAATGACACTTTTAAATCTTGGAGCAGTATCTTTTCGTAATGAGCTCTTATTTTTCCTCAGTACTTTGATGTGCAGCAGACCATCCACAGTTGAAAACTCTCTCTTTCCAATTAACTCTCAGCTGTTTAGCTACTTATGACCCCATAAAGATGCACTACCATTTTGTATAATGCACTAGTCGAACACTTCCCTTTGAGCCTTCTACTCTACTGTTGCCAATCACAACCTAAGAAGAGCACCTTTTTTACCAGTGTGTGTCTTTAGAAGGATGGAAGATGCCATTGTTGTCAGTTTGAGATACTGCTGAAATAGTTCACCCTGTCTTCAACTATATTTTGACTTAATAGCTTTTTATTTTTGGTTCAAGTGAAACTGCTTATTGGTACCATTTATATTAAATAACTCTGTTTATTATTGATGCAACCAAAATCATTATGTGTCCCATTTATGCTAAATAGCTCTACACTGTACAATATATACTCACTATGGGTTGGGAAGGTGGCCTAATGGTTAAGGTGTTTGCCTTACAAGCACAAGGTGCAGGGCTTGAGTCTCCCAAGGGATAATTGGCTAGGTCTAAAATGGCTTGCAAGGGCAGTTGGCTTAGTACTAATTATCAGTAACTTGCACACATTTTTGTTTTTTCTATGACGTGTTTTGTTTTCAGTTAAACATGCCTTACCATTGTGAACACTATATATATATATATATGGCCTCTCTTAAGTCTTAAGGCACTGTCTGCACTCTTCACTTCTGAATATGCAGTGAGAAGGAAGACAGGACCTCTACTGACAATTACAGCTTCTGAATTGTACATTTTACTTATGTCATTTTGTTTACATTACCAGTTTTAAGTCCGCAATTTAACTCCAGTGCATCTATAGCTGCAGTTACCATACAAACTGCAATCTCTACTGTTTATTTAAACTTTAAATGTGTTTCATTTAACAGTCTCTTTGAATTCCTTCTTGCAGATTGCCACTCACCAAATGATCACATGAGGCATCATTTAAAGCAACCCAAACTGACAGTGTTTTGATATTTTTTTTTTAGTTTTGTCACATAAGCTGCAGATGTCTCCCTTTCATTTTGCTTTGGTGTGTGGAACTTGAAATGTTCCATGACTAACAATGGTCTTTGGGACAAAAGGTCCTACATCACTGTCACGCACTCACTGAACCCATTTTGAACAGGCCTGTCTAACACAGTCAAACTATGCAGTAAGCTATATGCATTTGCAACTACAGCATTTAAAAGCACAAGGACACACCATTGTTATAGTGAGTGTGTGTGTGTGGGGGGGACGAGCCCGCTCTTGTGTGTGACTGTGCAAGTTATATAGTTCAAATTGACTGAAATGTTCTTTGTCTTGTTCTTAACAAAGCATTGGAAGAAAATTATACTGAAAGTATGTGGATAAAATATCATGAAGAAATTTATTCAGAAGTCCCCATTTTTAGATAGAAATGTGGGTTTGTGGCGTTGCACATTTTCAAAATATTGCAAAATACTGTCCTCATGTTTTCACCAAGGCAATTCTCCACAGCAGCTCTCAGACGTCATTGCTTCACTTTTTAGATACTGGCCAGTGTATTATTTGCAGCTCAGAAGAGTTTGCAGTTGTGTAGTTTAAATGATATCCTGTTTAGCAGCTGGAGATGTTCTCTGGTTTTATTTCTGCAGCTTCTGCATTTGTAAGATTGCAACTCTTTTTTTTATTTCTTGTAAGCCTGAGACACTTGAGACAAGAGTCATAAAAAAGCTATACTATTCATCTGGCATAAAATATTACTGTCTGAGTAACGATCCTGTATAACATGTAGAAAAAACATGTTTCTAAGCATTATGAATTGTCGATATTTTTACAATGTATTTTCAATTGTAGTCCCCTTTAGTCTGTTCAAAGTTTGTTATCACACGATTATTGCTTGAAGTTAGCTATACTGCAATTTAAAGCAGTTATCTGCAAATGAATCTTGGCACTTTTGGATTGTTAATGAACATTTAGCAAACCAAATTTGCATGCATGTATAGTTTGCATTAATACTTGATGCCTGCTCTGTACATGTAGTCCCAAATAATTTTATTGTGGAGCTGCTTACATGTTTCTAATAGATGGTATCTGATGAATACTTTTGCATTATGCTGATAGGTCTTTGGTTACTTGCAAATTGCACTGCAATGAACTGCAGCTCATTTACATAGGTCATTCCACCTTTCCTAGCTGCATAACAAACAACACAGCAAGGGTACCAAAGCCGCACATAATTAAAAAAAAATAGGCACTCACATATCTCCAAGACAAAAACAACTAATGCCAATCTCGAAAAGTTTAGTATTTCAAATGGTAGATCATATCTGAAGATAAGGTTAGGTTCACCTTAACATGAAGGAGCACAGGTCTACAGTTTTGTTGGCTGGAGCTTGGCATGGTGTGACAGAAGGGTCACTGTATTCTGATTTTGAATGTCAGTTGCTATGGACTGTAAAGGTTACTACTGTTTAATGTACCAATTGTTACAACATTCCTAATGGTCTGCAAGAAAATAAAAAGGCAGCATTCCTTGTATATTGATCTGTATAAATGATGGAAACTTACCACTTGGTTTTATCCTTCAGCTTTGGAGGCTGATACCCACTTTTTGCCATTAGAACAAGCACCCTGAAAGAAAGATTTTTTTGGTTAAGTGTCTGGTCTTCTATAATGGATAGCACATTGAATTGGCTGAACAATGATGCTAAGTGGAGTAAATCTCATTGTAACAACATAGAATACTGAAAGCGATTCACTTGTAAATATCAGACGGGTTCATTATTTTGGTTGTATTACAAAAGGCATATTCAGTGTGTAATGAGATCATACCTCTGCTTTTGTCACCTGCATGACAGTAGGACTTGCTCCAGTTACTAAATGCTAACTACATGCTGCTATTATTACTACTTACTGCTTAACTTCTGAAAAGGATTATAAAAAGAAAACCGTATGCTGTGTTCCCTGTGTAGTCATGGTTGATTTTATCTGAAGCCTGATCTGGTAATAGTTTCCTTTCTGTGTTTTTAATGAACGTATGTGACTTTCAAGAAAGGGTGTCAGAGGAACTTAGTTACGACCTGCAATGCCAGATGCAACAAGCAGTTCTAAACAAAGTAAACTGTTTTCCCGTAGTAAAGTGTAATTTTATTTGAAATTGCAGATATCAAATGGTTTTTTTGGCAGTATTCTGAAGGAAGCTGACACTATTTTATAAAATGAAAATAAAAGCCATCCTTACAATTGGGAACAGAGTATCAAATTTTAAATTTGCTATTCAACAGTTTGTTGCTGATTTTTCTTTCAGACTGGTACACTTATCAGTAAAAATCTGTGGAAATACTACAGACACTAGTGTCTGGTACAACCTTTACCGTATGTGAGTGGTAGAAACCAACTTTAATATAGTCTTAGAAGAAATAAGGCTGTTGATGTTTGTTTATGGTTTGTCAAGAACACTTGGAAAATAGAAGGATCTGCTGAGTTCAACTATAGGTGGATTTTGTGGATGCTATTTTCCATATTTGCATTTCAGTAACAAATGTTCATCTTTTCCCTTATTTTATAGAAAGCTTTTTCTGCTACTCATATGAAATCCCAGAGGGAATTTGCTGTATTACAACTGCACTTGAAATGCTCCATGCTCAAATCACCATAGGTAAAATCCAATACCACTTCCTTGCAAACTACAGGTCCCCCTCGATGACCCAGGAAACCCATACCGTGTATTTAAACTTATTAGAAACACTAACCATCCAACCCAATACCATATTTATGGGTGACTTTAATTACCCCACTATTAACTGGGAATCCCATACGACACCAAGTGTACATGCGCAGAGATACCTGGATTTTGTAAACACAAACTCCCTGGACAAGACAGTCAGTACACCAACCACGGGTGCAATCATACTGGATCTGGTCCTCACTGATATGTGAGACTGCTGCACACCCCCTACTGTAATGCCTTCCCTGGTAAGGTCAGACCAAAAAATGGTCTCCTATGAAGTAAAAATAAAACCTGGACCCGTAACTAAACTGGGAATATACAGGAAATATTCTAAGGCTAACCTCCTGCTATTAACTGAGAACCTGGCAAAATTTCAAGCTCCCATAAACCCTGAGAACACTTCTGCCTATGCAGAGCTGTTCACAGAAAGGGTGCTCTGTACAAGCATGTTAATAGCTGCATAGAGGAAGCTGTACCCACCAGGAAGAAGTACAGAACTAACTAAAAAAAAAAAACAAGCCAACCTGGTGGAATCACAAAATCAATCGGATGTATAGCAGGAGGAAGAAAATCATGGCTAAAATTAGTAGGTGCAGCAGCCAGCAGGATAAAATCACTCTCATCAAACTAAACAAACAACTCAGAGGACAAATAGTCTATCAAAGCCAAATTTGAGGTAGGTTTGGTCTCCCAGGCCAAGGACAACCACAAAGCATTCTTTAGCTATGGCCACAACCTCAAAGGCAATACACAAGAGAGAGCTCATTGTAAATGGAGCCATCTATACTAAGGCTAGAAGATATAACAAATCTCCTGGCTGATACATTCGCCTCCAATTTTATCCCCCCCCAACCTTCCCTCAGGAAATATCATCAAATATAACTCCCACATCTATCACTAGGGAACAGGTCCTTAATGCTCTCTCTAAGACCAAGAACACTGCATCAATGGGCCCAGACAATATCCCAGGATACCTTCTAAATAGCATGAAATATGACCTATCAGAGCCTCTGGAATTGCTATTTAACTGTAGCCTCCAAACAGGCTTTGGGCATCATGAATGTATGTAGAAAGGCAACAGTCATCCCTCTGCACAAAGGTGGGCCATCTATAGACCCTAGAAACTACAGACCCATCAGTCTCACTAGTCTTATATGTAAATCCATGGAAAGAATTATCATGGAGATGATCAACAGAAATATAGTAAACCTCCACACACTGGACCCAACCTAGTTTGGTTTCGTCAAGGGAAGATCATGCCTACTCAACCTGGTGGACTTGTTTGAGAAGGTCACCAAAACAATGGATGAGGGCAAAATCGTTCACACTGCCTACCTTGACCTGACCAATACATTTGACAAAATACCTCACTTGGGCACTGTTAACAAACTCAAGAGGTTAGGTACAAACCTGTATGTCATCCAGTGGATAGCCAACTGGCTCACAGACAGGACCCAGGAAGTTAGAATTGGGGAGTCCACCTCTACAAAAAGGCCAGTCACAAGTGGAGTCCCTTGAGGATCAGTCCTTGGATTGCTCCTTTTTGGCATTTACTTCTCAGAAGTCAAGGCCAATGTCAGTGGTCTCTGGCTGACTAAATCTGCAGATGATTGCACATTATGAGCTGTCACCGAATCTCACACTGACACAAATGTTCTCCAGGAGGGGCTAACACAGACAAACAACTGGTGTCAGAGCCATGGACTAAAACTAAATGCCAAGAAATGCATAACAGTATCCTATGGGAAGCCATCCATCCCTGGTAACTATCATAGGTTCATAGTTTGGTACTAGGCTATTGGCCCTAGGGCCTATATAAGCCTAGCCAAATGGTACCCTGGCTTTTGCCACCCAAGAAAATTATTTTCCTGTGCCCCTGTCAAGCACAGACATAGTAGTGATCCCCAGGGTGAATTTCCTATCTCCTATCCAATCATCAAGATTTTTCTTGAAGAGTGCTAATGAGGAGCTTTGTTTGATATAAATTGGTAGTTTGTTTCAGAGTATGGAAAGTCTCTGGGACAGGAATCTATCCCTCCAGCATGTTCTGTTTATTGTGGTGACAAGGTTTAGGCCCTAGAGCGTGTAGCTTGGAGGGATTAGGATTTCTTTGAGTGGAGCATGTTCAACAGCTCTGGGTTTGACATAGCTTTGTATGTTAAGCAGAGATCGCCTCTAAGTAGGCGATATGCGACAGAGTAAAGCTGGAGTTTTTTGAGACGGTCTGCGTAGGGCATCTGTTTGAGGCCAGTAATCCTCTTTGTGAGGTATTTCTATGGCCTTTCCAGTTGCTGTAGATGTCTTGTGAGGTACATACCAAAAGGGGCATTGTACACTATAATGGGTCTAATGAGTGATGAGTAGAGAGGAACAATGACCTCTTTTTTCCTGGATGAGAAACCTTTTGTGATGAAGTGTGCCATGTAGAAGGATTTCCTGACTACTCTGGCGATGTGAGGAGAGACTACTGTCCACCTGTGTCCCAAGGTCTCTTATCACACTTTCGGTGTTAAGCAGACTATCGCCTATGTGGTAGTTCATGGGTACAGAGTTTTTACCAAAAGGGATGACAATGCACTTTTTGGCATGGAGCTTGAGGCCATGGCTTTGACACCAGGCATCTGTCTCAGTGAGGCCCTTTTGTAGGATGTCCACATCGTTAGGAGTTTTGATTATGGCTCCTAGTTTGCAGTCATCTGCGAACTTTGTTAGCCAAAGACCTTCTGTGTTAGCCTGTACTTCAGAGATACCAAACAGGAGTGAACCCAGGACTGAACCCTGTGGTACTCCACTTGTCATTGGTCTGAAGTTGGATTTAGAGTCTGCTACTTTCACAGTGTGGTTTCTGTCAGTGAGCCAGTTGGCAACCCATCTTGTGACATAGGGATTTATACCTAGTTTAGTGAGATTATCTATAATTCCAGAGTGGGGGTTGGTGTTGAAAGCCTTGTCGAGATCTAGATAGGCTGTGTGAACCACCTTACCCTCATCTATGGCTTTGGTGACTGCTTCAAAGAAGTCTATCAGGTACCCAGTAGTCAGGGACTTAGGGAGACACATAGATAGTAATCTAACCTTTGACCATCATGTGTCTACAGTGGTGAGGAAATCATTCTATGTTGCGCAACTTATAAAAAAGGTATGGCGTCTAAGTCCAAGGAAGTCATTGTTCCACTCTAATCGGCATTCATTACACCTATCATTGAGTACAATGCCCCCTTTGATATGTACCTAACCAAGCATATCCAACAACTGGAACATCCACAGAGGTTCCTTACTAAAAGAATACAGGGAGTAAGTAATATGTCCTATGCAGATCACCTCAAGGCCCTAACCCTGTATTCTGTCTCCTACAGGGTTTTGAAGGGAGATCTATGCCTGGCATACAGGACATTGTTAGACCCCACTCTGATGGACCTCCTGCATATCCACAAAACAAACAGTACCAGAATTACCTGTTCTAAAGACTTAAACCTTGCCTGTGATATAAATAGGACCAACTGGAGAGATAGGTATGTATCCCATAAATTACCCCGTCTATGGAACAGGCTCCTCATCCATCTGAAGCAGTTTCTTTCTAACCCAATTCAAGTGTAACTTGGACAAATGGATGGGAAACCGGAAATTCATCCCTGGTTTGGCACCTATGTCTCTAATGCAAACAGGTAACCTGTAAATGGTTCATCTTCCAGGCCCATGATTACACTTATCAAGGGTATCAGAACTTGTCAGAGATTTGGGATGCTTGGCTAGGCTTAAAAAGGCCCTTGTGGTCATTAGCCTAGTAAACACCTATGAACTATGAACCAAGTGAGTAAACCAAAGAAGCATAATGCTGAAATCAGCAAACAATAAACTATCATAATATAAACCATTTTTTAAGGGGAGACCTTATGACTCTCCTGCTCTTCTGTTATTTCATTATTCTAACTCCAGCAATGCACATCCTTGGGGAAAAAAGCACATTTTTTCTATCAGTGGTTGTGTGCCACAAAGTTAGAATTCATTGTATCTCAGTGCTGCTTGTTTTTAGCATGTGTTTTCTCTCAAATGATTATCAAGGATAATCAATGAGGTTGATTTCAGTTTAAACTATCAAAATTGCTCCAAGATTCTAATCCTTATAGTAAGCATTAGGAATTTTGGAGGTCCACCCATCTCTACAGCATAGATTTCCAAAAGGACTGCAGTCTGAAACTAAAATGTCCTAATTATACAACTATGACAAATATTTTGTCATACATATATTTTATATTATATATTATTATAATATTATACCATTATAATAATTAATTATTATAATATTATATATTATATTATATATTATATTATATATTATACAAATGTAAAATAAAATAAATAAATACAATTTTAAAATATAAAAATATTACAAAATATCAGGCAAGATGCACCACACAAAAAGTGAAATGTGAAAAAAATGATGAAACAAAACAAGATATAATAAATCAACCTTTTTATATATTCATGTATGACTATATGGGTAAATTAATGTATTGCTGTCTATCCAGCTATGTAGCTATATAAATATCATAAACACATATAGGTGGAACACTTACACACAGACAATATCTCTCTCTCTCTCACACACACTCACACACACACACACACACACACACACACACACACACACACACACACACACACACACACACAATCTGAATATTTTTATGCAGTTTCCTTGCATGAAGATTATGTAGCCATACACTGTCAGCTATCATACTGCAGCCTACTATTTTGATTTCAAAACATTGTGAAGACAACTCTCTTTGGATACACTTGTCAGTTCACAGGTTCATAGTCATTTTAAGACTAGACAATTTCCCTTCCAAAGGTGAGAATCAAACCCTGTAACACCTTAACCATTATGCCAACTTCCAACCCCCTGACAAATGCCAACACACAAAGTGCTTTTGCTCTTCCTTAGCCTCCAGTATGCATTATGTGATTCATTTACATTACATGTCTGTGAATTAATTATGTTGGTCGAGTGGAGTGTAACATTTTAGGGCAGCATCAGAGTTGTAGCAATAATGAGCCTCAATTGATTTTGTTCGGTAGGCCAGTGGCTTCTTGGGCAGTTTGGAGCAGTTATCCATCTCAGTAGATAGGCATGGCATCATTGTCCCAGTTCTCTTGGAAAATGACACAGTTGTGACCATAATTTTCAAAATTTGTTTTAAAAAAATCAGGTGCAATTGTAATAAGAACTTACTCTTTGTATAGCACATACAGTTCAACATAAATAATCCAAATGACAAGTTTTTAAGTAAATCATAATCATTCTTGAATACAGTATTTAAGACTTTTTCATCTGTGTATTATTTCAATTAATCATCTTATTAGCGTTAATTATAGTTCCTCAAAAGGCAATGGTTCTTGAGGAAGAAAAATCATTGGGTTTACTTTTTTTATATCATCAGTAATAACAAGTTAAACAGATTTTCAGTTATAAATATTTGTATTCAATTGCTAGAACTCATATTCATTGTGAAATGGTACTGCTCTGAAACAGCAGCTGCGGAGAGACTTTTTTTTTAATTCCTCATTTAAGGTTTGCATGCTTGCACTGTTTCTTCTCTTCCCTTATTTTATTGCAGTTTGTTGTATTTTTTTATTTTACTTTAAAGATGTTTTTCTTGTTTTTTCTTCAAGTTTTAAAAATTCTTCATCACGGCCACTTAGTAAGGATTTTTTTCCCATTCTCTGACTACAAAATAAATAAATCAATACATAAAATAAAATAAAACTAAATGTAGTTGATTTGTTGAGGAACTGAGGAGAAGATTTTTTTTATTTAAGGAAAGCAGAACCATAAAAGCGTTAGTCACTGGTAGCTGCCACACTGTCCTGACACTGCTGCTGTTGTGTGACTGTTAGGAATTATTCATTCAATCCTTGCATATTTACACTGTCTCATCTTCTGCTGTTATTTTATTGCAGTTGGTATTGCTCTAAAATTTTATTTTACTTTAAATATGTTTTTCTTGGTTTAAAAGTTTTTGGTTTGGGACAGTTATCAAAATTTATTTATCATTCCATGACTGTAAAATGATTACATCTAGCTGTTTGTGTTGATTTAAGGATGTCTGATATCCTATATACCTAAATAAAATCTCCTCTTAAATGTCTATATGAGACACTATACAAGCTCAGATATTTCAGTCTTTCATAATAACTTAAATGTTCATATTCATAGATCCTCTCAGTATATTTCCACTGCACTTTGTCTAATTTACTTATGTTTGTTCATAGGTTCATAGGTAGGTACAAGCCTAGCCAAAAAGGTACCCTGGCTTTCGCCACCCAAGAAAATTATTTTCTGGTGCCCCTGTCAAGCAGAACCACAGAGGTGATCCCTGGGGTGAATTTCCTATTACTCATCCAATCATCAAGATTTTTCTTGAAGAGTGCTAATGAGGAGCTCTGTTTGACATAGATGGGTAGCCTGTTCCAGAGTATGGGAAGTCTCTGGGACAGGAATCTATCCCTCCAGCATGTTCTGTTTATTGTGGTGATAAGGTTTAGGTCCCTAGAGCATGTAGCTTGGAGGGATTGGGATTTATTTAAGTGGAGCATGTCCAACAGATCTAGGTTTGACATAGCTTTGTATGTTAGGCAGAGATCGCCTCTGAGTAGGCGATATGCGATGGAGTAAAGCTGGAGTTTTTTGAGTCGGTCTGCATAAGGCATCTGTTTGAGGCCAGTAATCCTCTTTGTGAGGTATTTTTGCAGCCTTTGCAGTTGTTGTAGATGTCTTGTTAGATACATACCAAAAGGGGCATTGTACTCTATAATGGGTCTAATGAGTGATGAGTAGAGGGGAACAATGACCTCTTTTTTTCTGAATGAGAAACCTTTTGTGATGAGGTGTGCCATGTAGAAGGATTTCCTGACCATTGTGGCGATGTGATTATCAAAGGAGAGACTACTGTCAACCTATGTCCCAAGGTCTCTTATAGTTCCCAGGGTCTGTTGTGGCCCCCCCTTTGTGGAGTGGGATAACTGTCACGGTGCGCCATTCAATGGGCGCAAAGCCTGAGGTGAGGCTATGACTGAACATGGTACTTAGGTGGGGTGCCAGTTCATTCTGTAGTTCGTGTAGAAGGCAGCCTGGGATGCTGTCAGGTCCCATGGATGCTGTGTTCTTGGCTTTGGAGAGTGAGATTTTTACCTGTGCAGCCATGATTACAGGAACTTTGCAGAGGGGTAAAGTTAGCACTGAACCTATCTGCCAGGATTTTGGCAATATCAGTTGGTTCTGTATATTTAGTGTCATTGTGCTGTAACTCAGAGCACATCTGAGTGTTGCCATTGAGATTCTTGACATAGCTATAGAATGCTTTGTGGTTGTCTTTAGAATCAGTGGCAATTTTGTTTTCATAACTACCTTTGGAGGATTTTATGAGGGATCTCAGCTTCTTACTGAGGCTGACCAGGGAGTTCCTCCAATCGTGGGATTTTATTATTTTTTGCAACAGTTTCTTTCTTCTGTTGTAGAGTTTGTTTATGGCAGAAGACCACCAGATTGGCTTCTTTTTTTGGAGGATAGCATCTTGGTTCTGTTAGGGATAGCACGATCCATGCACTTGTGTAAGTGCTTATAAAGTGCATTTGTGTAGGATTCAGCAGTCGTACCTCTATTGTCCATCTGCATGAGTGTCATGAAGTTTGCCATTTCCGTCTTAAGAAGCGTGACGTTGGCTTTGGAGACATTTTTTACGGTTGTTTTCCTAATGGGGGGAGGGAGCGGGATGTGGATGTCTAGGGTGATTAGCTTGTGGTTGGATCTGACCAACGAGGAGCTGACCTCTGGTGTGGAACACCAGTCACCCATGTTGGTGACTAGGATATTGCTGCCCATGGTGGGGGTGTGGATAAGTTGATCCAAGGCATTGGAATTGATGATTTCCAGAGAACGTTGAGCAAAAGAGTTGGCACACGAGTAGTTTTCCCAGTTAATGGTAGGGTAGTTGAAATCACCCATTATTAGAGTGTTGGGTTGTACCTTAATATTTTCCAGTGTATCAAGAAAAGAGGATTGGGAATCCTGGGGCATGGTGGTGGGGTCTGTAGCAAGCTATAATCTGGATTGCAGTTTTGCCCAGAGTTAGTTGAACTTGGATAATCTCGGATGCATTATGCTGAGCGACTAGCTTGGAGGTGTGGATATCCTTAATGAATATGGACACGCCTCCACCTTTAGTGTTTCGGTCCGGGTTTGGTGGCTGAAAGGTGTGTTATGAATTATAGCCTGGTAATGCTCTCTGGAGCTTTGAACCAGGTCTCTGTCACTGCACAGATGTCAATGTTCTCCATTATAAGGAGTGCCTTGAGTGAGTGCATTTTGAGGTTTAGACTTCTAGCATTGATTAGCATTACCCTTAGATTTTGCTTGCTTGTACCTGTTACAGTGGTGAATTTGTCATTTGAACCTTGCCTAAAAAAGGCACTATAGGGGTGGCAAGAGCCTTTGCCAGCATCCGGAATCCCAAGGACGACAGATGCAGGCCATCTCTGGCAAAGCAGTGTGGTCTGTCGATCATGTCATCCCAGGCAGACAGATACTGGATTCCCTTAGAATGACACCAGAAGCTTAGCCAATTGTTAAAGACAATCATTTTGTCCTTGTACTGTGGTATCATTCTGGGTGATGGCAGGATGCTACTCAGGGCTAGGGTCATACCTGCCTGAGCTACAAGATCGGAGAGCTCCTCCATGTCTCTTTTCATGTAGTCCAGGGAGGTACATCTCAGGTCATTCACATCAACATGGACAATGACAGAGTCATATTTGTACTTGTTGTGGAGTGACCAGAGTGTGTGCGTTATGTGGCGGATCCTGGTACCTGACAGGCAGCTGACAGTAACTTTTTCCTTGTTTAGCCTGGTGAGTGGAACATCAGTGTGCCTGACTATAGAGTCACCTATGACTAGAGTGTTGGTTACGTTATGCCTTGTGGGCTATAGTTGAGTGGCACACTGAGTTTGTGGGCTATGTGTCATTTGGGTTGTGTTGGGGGTAGAGGTTGCTTGCATTTCTGCTTTGGAGGTCTCAGTTGTTTGGGCAGATTTTTACTGAGAGCCTCCGCAAATGTAGGTGTGTGTTTTGTGCTTCTGTGTGTGTGTTTTGGTGGTGTAGGTTTTGAGGGATTATGTGATGAGTGTGGTGTGGTGCAATTGTTTGCCTTCTCCTCTTGACTGTCTAGTCCAGTCTTCGGTGAAGAGAGCTTTGCTTCCAGTTAGGCTATATAAGTGCATCTCTCACAGGTCGTAGTGTTGGGTGGTAGGAGGAGAGGGTTGTCTGTGTACATGAGGCAATTGCTGCATTGTCCCAAGATGACCAGATTCATCATGTAGACAGGAGAAAACACAGGGAGCTGACCTTTAGACATGCCTGAATAGGTGCTTATTAAGTACTAAAACTGTTTCCCTCTAGACAAGTGAGGAAAGTTGAGTGCTGTAGTAATTTATAACTTATTTAGTGCTTACAATGAGCTCTGAGCAAGTGCTGAGCTCAAAGAAACAGATTTGAGTGTTAAAACTAAAAAGCTGGCTAGTTACAAGGGAAAATTTGAAGAGCAGACTTTATGGCGCCAGCAATAGTTTAACCCTAGTTAAGTGTGGGGGGGGGGGCTCAGGAGCTCACAAACTGTCCTGGACACAGCAAATCCATATCTGGACAAGACCTGCCACAGGAAAGGGGGGAAGCAAGCTTAGAATTTTTTTTTCAGTAAAAGTGGAAATGGAGAAAGCTGGAACAGAAGTTAATTCAACGTTAAGAATCTGAGTGGGTTGGCTTTCACAAATGTTCTCTGTTAGATTGAATGAACTAATGACACTAGACTGGGAGGAGTGTCACAGATCAAATATACAGTATGGGTGGGCAATTGCAAAGCCACCAAGTATAAGAACACCACAACACTAGAGAGGGCGGGTGAGAAAAATTACAGTTCCTAGCTGTAGCCACTAAATGAAAGTTTTAAACAGATCAAGGAGCAAGCAGATTCTAGAGAATGCTTTTAACTGTAAACAGACAATTATAGTAATGCACACTATTACAGTTCCTAGCTGTAGAACACAGAAACCTCAAAAAAATCAAAAATGCACAGAAAAGCTCAGATAGAGCACTCACAAACAGAAAATACAACTCTCAGTATGAAAAAGCAGTTTACAGTTAAGTAATTCAGTAAACATGCAATGAGAGTAATGAAACAGTATCTAGCAATGAAAAATACAGTTAAAACAGTATAAAACAGTACATAAATGCAGTGAAACAATAAAAAAAGCTTTATAACATTGCAAAATATAGTAGATCAACTGTATAGCAAAATTCTAACTGTTTCAGAAGTGCAGTTCAGTGAAATAAGTGTAAGAAATAACTTATCCTGCTCTTGGAATCTTAAGAAATTTCCACTTGGTTTCAGTAATGAAACAATCCATAGCCTAAGCAATACAATTTTTTATAATATAGTTATTCCAAGTTTGGATCTAATTTAACTAACAATGTTTTTATCATTTCTGATTTCTTAACTTTGTAAACTTTTTATACAACCTATAGTTCTATAACTTGATTTGTCCCATTCCCTTTTCCCTTAAAGATGGATTTAACAAGTGCATATCTCCAATTTTGAGGAAACGTCCCATACATAAATGACCTAGTGAATAACAGTTATAATGGCACTGTTACTGTAAGTTTATTACAAAGTGTTCTCGGGTCATTATTACTAATTCTGTCTCCTCCCTGTGCTTTGTTTGGTTCCAGTTTGTGCAGTTCTTTCAATATAATCTAATTTAATTTCAGTTTCTGAAGTTACCTGGATTTCACAAGGACAATTTATCACCCCACTTTGTGGAGCCAAACTGCTTTGCATAAGATTTTGTAAATATATCTATAATCTGTTGTGTTTGTTAGAATCTGCACAGTTTATCAATTTGTATGCATTTCCTTCTACCACATCTTATGCATCTATAAAATTGTTTCCAATTATTCGTTTCCTGTTACGCTCAGTACCTTTATATAAATGTACTTCAGTTTTTTTCTTGATCTTGTCTCACACTCTAATTTATGTCCAGCTTATTATTTGAGTTTTCAAAGTCATACTTCGACCTCTTCTCCATTTATTATATTTTTTGTCTCTCACCTTATCAAGTATCTTGGTCTTATGAAAATATATCCTCTTGACTTTGTGTGCTTAGATTCTGATGTTAAGCAGTTTTTTTTTTCATTTTTTTGCATTCAAACAATTTCTCTTTCAAAAATTGTCACATTTCTTCTGCAGTTTTTGAACTATCATTCCAATTAGTTTTCATATTGACTGTTTTACTTCCATATAGCATGTTATTAATCTTCTTTTCTCTGGTTTAGATTTCAGTTTGGGCAAATTATCTATCAGCAATTTAACCTTTACAATTCCATAGTCACTGCACACCAATGGTGGTAAACGTTAACAAGAAGTAACAGCCATTCCCACAGGAACACAAATCTAAAGCAGTTGTTGTTCCTAAACATATGTTGTATATATTTTACTTAATAGTGTCATTGAACCGTTATTATTATAGTTTTTTCTGATAAATGTAAGTCCCCATTCATTATTATTTTTTCCTCCTGTATTTCATGCAAGGCACATATTTCTTCTAGGTCATCAGTACTTGACTTTAGTGGTCCATACACTCCAACAACTATTATATGTTCCATGGCTGTCTTTATTGTCATAGTTATCAATCAACAGTATTGGTGTTACCATTGAACATGTAATAATCACGCATCTCATAAAAATCTTTAATCTTTATCTTAACACCTCCACCTGATTTTTTAGAATGTCTGTTCCAGTAGAAACATTTATACTCTGACTTGTTTGCAATCATTGTATTTCAACCATCAGTCTTGTGGGAATGTAGCAAATTTTCCAATTAAAAAAAAGCTGTCTTAATAATTATCCTAGCAGCCATCAGACATACATACATCAAATGCTGCTATTGTGAGCTGTTAAATTACTGACCTGGCAAAAATTCTGTCTTATATTAGTCAAATATTGCAATATATCTGCTGCAACAATTCTCCCTTGTCTTGACAAGTACACACCATCATGTTTCAACATGTGTGCTCAAAATTAGGCTTGAATGCTTTACACATTCTAGATTTTTAAAAAGGACCATTTTTCCTTGTAGGTATTTACCCAAAAATATTTTCATTCAAGCTGACCTGATTTCAGTGCAGTGGCAGCAACACTTCTAAACAGGGCTTAGTGTCCATCACGCATTCAGGTCCTAGGGTAACTGCAGGCATACCCCACAACCTCTTAAATCAAGAAATCTGGACAAAGCCATAAATAATGGGGGGATAAAGGTCTAAAAGTAGGAACAATTTTTAAATGTTCTTCTTGGAAGCTTAAAAAGTTGATTGAACAACAGGTTTTCCATTAGCATAAATTTTCTGAAGGGTATGACGTCCGAAACTCGAATGCCTATTTTCTGAATTCCAACCTCAATGATATGTCAATGATTTGCCTGAAAACTAAAATTTTATGAGGAACAGACCAGAATATTGAAGTAAAAATCCGGACATTCTGTGAAAATCTGGACAGTTGAGAGGTATGAGTGCAGGACGTGCCTGTATTTGTCAGAAATGCCATCCCCTTACGTCAATTTACCCACAACCCTAACCTGTAGCTCATAAGAGCAAAATGACTTAAAATAAATTCATCCATTATTACATTAATCCTCATCAGTGTCCCTCAAAGTTTATGAAAATTACCATAACACCCTTGATGTGTTAAACATCAAAACATATGCCTTCTTCCTTGGGGGACTTAAATTGTCCAAACATTAATTGGCATACTTACACCTCTAGAAACAGATATGCACAGCATGCCTTAGACTATGTTAATACCAATCTACTGGATCAAATTGTAAAATTACCCACTAGAGTCTCTAATATCTGTGACTTGATTCTGAACAACCTAGACCCTGCCAGTATCCTACCCTATATGTCCTCATGCCTGGTTAAATCTGACAACAATTCAGTCATATTCCTGTTGACCTAGTGATACAATTCACCAACAAATGAGGCAATCCTTAGAGATATCTCCAGGGCAAACTTATTGCAAAATGTCCACCAATCCCCCACAAATGGCCCCAAATGACAGAGCTGCACTATTCTCCTCTAAATTTTACCAGTATCTAAACAGCTGCAAATAAAATTCAGCACTGATTTACCATACTATAATTGTCATTTTACCATAAATATAATTTATCATAAATATAATTGTACATTCACCTAGAACTAAGGAGGGAGAAAAGGACCTATATGGTCCTGTATATTGGCTATACAGAGGGACCGAGCTAGGAAAGATGTGCAGCAGGTAAAGGTGATAAAGGATAATGAGGGAAACATACTCACAAGCAAGGAGAGTGTGTTGAGGAGATGGAAAGAGTACTTTGAGGGGTTGATGAATGAAGAGAATGAGAAGGAGAGAAGGTTGGATGATGTGCAGGTAGCGAATCATGAAGTACAATGGATTAGCAAGGAGGAAGTAAGGATAGCTATGAAGAGGATGAAGAATGGAAAGACTGTTGGTCCAGATGACATACCTGTGGATGCATGGAGGTGTTTAGGTGAAATGGCAGTGGAGTTTTCAACCAGATTGTTTAATGAAATCTTGGAAAGTGAGAGGATGCCTGAGGAATGGAGAAAAAGTGTTTTGGTACCGATTTTTAAGAATAAGGGTGATGTGCAGAGCTGTAGTAACTACAGAGGGATTAAATTGATCGGTCACAGCATGAAGTTATGGTAAAGAGTAGTGGAAGCAAGGTTAAGAAGGGACGTGATGATTAGTGATCAGCAGTATGGTTTCATGCCGGGAAAGAGCACTACAGATGCGATCTTTGCTCTGAGAGTGTTGATGGAGAAGTACAGAGAATGTCAGAAGGAGTTGCATTGTGTCTTTGTAGACTTAGAGAAAGCATATAACAGGGTGCCTAGAGAGAAGTTGTGGTATTGTATGAGGAAGTCGGGAATGTCAGAGAAGTATGTAAGAGTGGTACAGGATATGTACGAGTGTAGTGTGACAGCGGTGAGGTCTGCGGTGGGAGTGACAGATGCATTTAAGGTGGAGGTGGGGTCACATCAAGGATCAGCTCTGAGCCCTTTCTTATTTGCAATGGTGATGGACAGGTTGACAGACGAGATCAGACATGAGTCCCCGTGGACTATGATGTTTGCAGATGACATTGTGATCTGTAGTGAGAGTAGGGAACAGGCAGAGGAGACCCTGGAAAGATGGAGATATGCTCTAGAGAGAAGAGGAATGAAGGTCAGCAGGACTAAGACGAATATATGTGTGTGAATGAGAGGGAGGATAGAGGAATGGTGAGGATGCAAGGAGTAGAGGTGGCGAAGGTGGATGAGTTTAAATACTTGGGGTCAATAGTCCAGAGTAACGGTGAGTGTGGAAGAGAGGTGAAGAAGAGAGTACAGGCAGGATGGAGTGGGTGGAGAAGAGTGTCAGGAGTGATTTGTGACAGACGAGTACCTGTAAGAGTGAAAGAGAAGGTCTACAAGAGGGTAGTGAGACCAGCTATGTTATATGGGTTGGAGACAGTGGCATTGACAAAAAGGCAGGAGTTTGAGCTGGATGTGGCAGAATTAAAGATGTTAAGATTTGCACTGGGTGTGACGAGGGTGGACAGGATTAGGAATAAGTATATTAGAGGGTCAGCCCAGGTTGGAAGGTTTGGAGACAAAGCCAGAGAGGCACGATTACATTGGTTTGGACATGTGCTGAGGAGGGATGCTGAGTATATTGGGAAAAAGATGCTAAGGATGAAGCTACCAGGTAACAGGAAAAGAGGAAGGCCTAAGATAAGGTTTATGGATGTGGTGAGAGAGGACATGCAGGTGATTGGTGTACAGAGCAAGATGCAGAGGACAGGAAGAAATGGAAACAGGTGATCTGCTGTGGTGACCCCTAACGTTAACAGCCGAAAGAAGATGATTCACCTAGAACTATTGCATGGAAGGTTAAAGCCAGGACTATGATGCAGGAGACTCAAATTTGATTAGTAACTCCAGTGTCTGGGGTGCTGGTAGGGAGGATGTGTGCGACTGTCCTGGGAGTGGACTATAAGGCACATAGTGTAGTTGAATCTTCCTGGTAGATGCTGGGGAAAACTACTGCAAAGTGCTTCAATAGGGTGGATGGGGCAGTTTGTTGATGTCAGCCCCTTGTGGACATAAGGGGAAGTTCACTACAGTCTGTCTACTGCACACCCCACCAGTGAAGTATTAGCAAAGTATAAGTACTAAGAATGGGGTTTAAGCAGAAAATCCCCCAGCAGCAAAATGACACTGCACCAGGACACCTCTATCTCCTCACTGGCTCCAAGCATGGGTTGGAGTACGCCTGAGAATAGTTAAAAGAGCTTGGTAGACCTGATGAATGAGGAAAGGCACCTTTGGCAGCTGATGGTCAGCTGCAGGGTGCAGTGGCAAAAAAAAAAAACATATACATATATATATATATATATATATATATATATATATATATATATATATACACATACACATACATATACATTATATATTTTATATATATATATATATATATATATATATATATATATATATATATATATATATATATATATATATATATATATATATATATATATATATATATATAAAATGGTAAATCAGGAATAAAACTCCCTAGTGGAACTCTCCTAGTCTCCTACTGATAAACTGTATAAGAAGGAAAATGATGAAAAGTAGGAAGAAATCCCCATTCCTGTACTCCAGTATCACACAGAAACATACCAGTATGGAAATAAGTGTGCTATTAGAAACTGTAACGCAGAGTATGAGTTTACGGTCACTACATTATTAAATAACTTAAGCATTGTTCAGTCTGTAGAGTGTTTTGTATTACTTTAAATAGGGTAGTTAATGTAACTCAGGGGAGGGTATTCTTTTCATATAGGAGTGTTGGTAAATGTCTCTGCTCTTTCTTGCATGTACTGGGAGTAGTATTGTATTTGTAACTTATGTTTATTCCTCTACTTGAATCTGTTGTTTCACTTTCCTTTGTAATCTCAAGAACTGAGCTGATGCACAAAATTTATTTTAGGTTTCACATGTGCAATTACAATAATAAATGTAAATTACAATAAAGTTTACTTTGACTTGACTTTGACTTTACATATGCAAAGAAAACTGCAAGTGTTTCTTCAGTTACATCATCAGAAAATTAAGGACTAATGTCTAACACTATATAGAGCTCTTTTGTAATAATAGCATACATTCCAGTCTCAAGAATATAGGTAATATATTAGCAGAAAATTTTAGTCCTGTCTTTACCCTGCCTACCCACACTGTTGTCCAGAGTATCTTTGTATGTTTAGTTTCTCGTAAAATTACCATGGAACAAGGCTAAAAATAATAATTTCTTGGAACAAGGTGACATACCAGACTTCATTCTCATCAGTGCAAAGCATGCACCGATTAGAGCCTTAATTAAACTGTTCAATCTCAGCCAATCTACAGCATTATTGCAAGATGCCAGGAGAACAACTATTCGGCTGTCCCTACACAAGGGTGGTTTCTATACAGCTCCAAGTAATTATAGGCCTGTTAGCCTCACCAGCCTTACATACAAAGCCATAGAATGTGTCATGGCCATACTCATTTATGAAGACATAGGCAACTTAAATTATCTAGACCCAAATCAGTTAAGGTGAACCTTGGCTCTAGATGATTGTCACTGTTGAAGTGATATGTGAATCCAAACCTGAAAAAGGGGTTGTGGCTGGATGGATGTGTATTATAATATATATATATATATATATATATATATATATATATATATATATATATATATATATATATATATATATATGGAGAGAGAGAGAGAGAGGCGGGGGGGGGAGAAATATGTAGTGCTAATGGTTCACTACAGATTTGGTTGATTGTTTGTAAGGAGTGCACAAAAGACTGAATGCTCAGTTGTGTATGTGCCTATGTATGTTGAATTAATGGCAACAGTAAAAACTGGTGTAGCACACCTGAAAACAGAGACATGTGTAGTAAAATAGCACATGAGAGCATGGGAGCACATATCAACTAGTGCCTAATGGAGCCACTGTCAAAAAGATAGCATAAACAGCATAGGTGAGCTTTAAGGTTTAGATAACTGGTTTTTTTTCTATTTAATAAATCCTTACTTTTAATCTTTTTCCAGTTTCTTTTGTGTGCTAGCATGCTCTATAAATTACTATTGTTAGTAATTTCTTTCTCCCTTTTACCCTTTTTCTGTCTTCTATGACTTGTCATAGCTCTTAACTACCTCTGTAATTTCTTTTTCCCCCTCTCTTTTTTTCATTAAAAATTTTATATATATATATATATATATATATATATATATATATATATATACATGTGAGGCAGAGCCCCTCACTGACTCTGTTCAAGAGAAATCTTGACGAGTGGATGGGAGATCGTAGGTTTACCCCGGGAATCATCTCTGTATCACTGCTGGACAGAGGCACAGCAAACTAATGGGTATAGTATTCTCATCCTAAGGGGTGGTGAAAGCCACACACACTCTGGCTAGGCTTATAAATGCCCTAGGGCAGATAGCCTAGTATGAACCTATGAACCTATGAACCTATATATATAAATATATATATATATATATATATATATATATATATATATATATATATATATATGCATATGTGTGTATGTGTGTATGTGTATATATATATATATATATATATATATATAGCTTTACATCTTCTTTCTTACTGTTGATTATACTTAATAGTAATAGTTTTTCTGTGTTGTTGGTCTGTTGGTCTTGTGCTTGACCTTAGTGTCATGTTTCTAACATCTGTTTTTTTCAGGATGTCAGAAAAGGAAAAAAGCCAGGCAGGCTTCAGAAAAATGTTGTAAATGTGGTCAGGAAATTCCTCTTTCTGACTCACATACACTATGTGTGTATTGTCTTGGGCTATTCCACATTCAAGAAAGCTGTTCTATCTGTCATGCGTTCAACCCGAGGGCCCTGCTTGAATGCAAGAACAAGTTTATTTTAAAAGGATTATTTCCATCCCCCTTTAGCAAGGCACTATCTAGAGCTTTTCTGCCAATAAAAATGTATCAAACGTTTCTCAGCATCTCAACAGCCTCTTCTAAGAGGTTGGAAAAGTCACTTGAGATCTTTTCCAGATTCCTCGAATCCAAAACAAAAAAGATCAAAAACTTCAGATCCGATGGCTTCTTCTGATCAGAAGGATAGTAAGAAACAGAGCAGACTGTCTCTTCAGATCTGAAAATTGCTAAATTTAAAGATTCATCAGATCAGACCCCCTTGAATCTGACTAAAAGAACTATGGATGTGGAAATTTTACCCAGGACCAGATATTCACTCTCAGTGGGCCCAGTGCCATCCAAGGTCCCTTCTCCTTTTTTGGAGAGATCTAAATCTCCTTCAGGATTATCCACTCACTTTTCCAGAAGCCTTACAGGAGAAGATGTGGAGAGGTTAGTGAGAAAGATCCTTTCAACGCAGAGCCAGCCAGTTACCCTTTCAGCTCCTACCCCACTGTGTCAGGAGATGCATACATCCACTACCTCTCCTTTATAAGTTCCTCCTCTGACTTCCTTCAAGGTCTCAGAGCCCTTGGATCACATTCACTGAGGCCCATTGGATTTGGATCTCAGGATACCTTTATCCTCAGATCTGCGGCTTGCTCTGAGCTTTCCTGTTCAGTTGGATCAGGACAGCTCTTGGAAACGATTCTACCCTGTCAGGTCTGAGGAGCTAAATTCAACTCCAAGGTTTTTGGAGCTATCCCTACACCCTGGAGCCTCAGCAATGGTCAGTTCGGCTCTGACTTCAGCCTCGGGCGGACTATCCTTGGGGCGGTGTTGGATTGTGGATTAGAGATGTCCTGTCTTAGATCCGGGATCTTATTCCTTCCTGGGGTGGTCTGCCTTTGTGGTCATGGAGAGAGCCCTGTCTGCACCCTTGACTCAGCTGATGCCTACCCTCAGATCCTCTGCAAACATTTGTCCAGTATCTGCATCTAGAGTCTCAGCTACCCTCTCTACAAGGACAGCCGGTACCAAAACCCCCGGTTTCCCATCAAGATATCCCCACTTCTTCTGACACCTCCCCAGAATACCCCACTGAGGTGGTCACTAAGAAGAGAACATGTAAGAGGAAACATTTAGATTCACCAAAATCTGTCACTGTAGATAAAGATTTTGATGAAGACAAAAGGTCCTCATGGTCACCTCCTGATAATGTCTCATTTGGAGACATCCTAGAAATCCTGAAGCAAGGAGGTGGTTGGAAGTCCAGCAATCCTTTGTCAGAAGAAATATGTACTCCTGCTACATCCTGGGTGACCCTGTCTGCTAATGAGCTCATTAACTTGGTCTCACAGCAGGTATGGAAGGATCCAGACAACAATGAGCCAATTCCAAGGAAGCCTGACAAACGTATGACAACTCCACAGGATAAACAGATTTTGGTACAAGGGTGTGCCTGTTGATGCCATCATCATGGCGGTGGCCACTAAGAAGGAACTTGCAGAAGAAAGTTCCTCTGTTCACCCCCCTAACAAAGAGACTCGGATGATGGACAGATTCAGGAAGTGTGTCTATGCTTCTGCAACCTTTGCCTTAAGGTATAAAGAAATCTTTGCACAAATTTCAGGAGATATTAGGGTTAGTACAACACTATCCTGTTTTCTCTTATAAAAAAAGGAAAAAGTCTGAAGGATATGTTAGTTCACATTAAATTTCAAAGGCCTGATAATATGTTATTACAGCAGATTCAACTTAAAGGAACAATACTATGTGGTAGTTGTACGGGGTGTCATTATATAGTACAAACATTTTCTGAAATTAATAAGATTAGATTTGAAGTAATGGGAGATTATTTTTGCTCAACAGAACGGTTGATTTATGCATTTCAATGTAGTTGCAATAAATATTATATAGGGCAAACAAAGTGAATGTTTAAAAAGAGACTATCAGAACATCTAAGGGACATTAGGCTAGGTAAAATAGAGAGTCCTTTCGCCCAACATTTTAAATTGTATCATAATAGTAACTCTGTAGGTCTAAAAACTGCTATTTTAGAACAGGTACAAGGAGATGGGGATAGTGACCATGTAAGAAATCTGTTGTTATACAAAGAAACACTTTTTATTTTGAAATATGGGACTTTGGTTCCACAGTGTCTGAATACAGACTGCTGTTGGAAGTGTGTTATTTAGAGTGTTACATGACATGTATCTTTAATTGAAGTGTTTTAAATGTGTAATTGCCAAATTATTTTACTGTATAATTATTTGATTGGCAACCGTAAGGTATAAATAGTAGGGTATGTTAATGGTGAAGGTACTCCTTGAAGGCTTATGTTAAGCAGAGGCGCTAAAGTGCTACTTTGTGCTACTTGTTTTGCATTAAACTTTTTTTTTTATCATACTTTGACTTTTGTTGCTCTTTATACCTTGGACTATTGTTGTTTGGCGCTTTGCCTTAAGGTCCCTGAACTATTTGGCACATTTCACAAGGCTACAGAGGGATCTGTTTTAGGAGCTATCACATCCTCTCAAGATCCATTTCTGAAGAGGTGAAAGCATCTGTCATGTCTCAGATGGCAACCCTACAATCAATATCCAAATCCTCCATGGGGCTTATTTCTAATGTAGTACAAGGAAACACAAGGACAGCGGGTTCAGGCATTGCCATTAGGAGACACACTTGGATGCACTTATGTGATTTTGCGCAGCCATTTAAGTATTTGCTAGTCAATGCTCATTTTGATGGCATGTCTCTTTTTGGTCCCAAGGTAGAAGACACATTGTCCAGATGTGAGAAGGATGGCAAGACCCTCTCTGCCATGGGCGCATGTTCTTCCTCCCCCAGAGATCATTTTCAAGGAATCACTGAGGCAGTGAGAAAATGTGCTCCACAAAATCCCAAGGATCTTTCCAGGACACATGTGAAGGAAGTTCCCCCAAGGGCAGAGGGGGGCAGTCAAATGTATGATGCCACCCTCGTGGCAGAGATGGCCTGCAGAACCAATGGTCCAGAGATTCATTCTTTAGTAAACCTCTTCAGCTCTCCTGAAAGGAGGCCCGATTGTTCCCTCCTGGAGGCAACTGGGGGTTGTTTGTCCCTACACCTGGGAGCCTGGCTAGAAATAACAACAAATACTTAAGTGCAGAGGTTATATAATACTATTTTCCCTTTATCCTCCCAATTCAAGAAAATTCCCTGATGTTCCACCCAGTCAGAGAGAGCAAGCAGCAATCCAGATTCAAAGCTGCTAGAAAAGAGAGTCATCCAAGAGGTCCCCCTGACCAGGTAAAATCCAGAACTTACTCAAGATTCTTTTTAGTGCCAAAGAAAACAGGGGATGAGAGACCAGTTCTGGATCTCAGGATCTTAAACAAATCTGTTTAAAAGACCAAGTTCCAGATGGTCATAATTCAGTTCATTCTTCCTTTTTTGGAAAAGGACAGTTGGATGTGCTCAACAGATCTTCAGAATCCGTACTATCATATGCAGATGAACAGGCAATCCAGAAGACTTTTACACTTCTGGCTGGGAGCCAGTCATTATCAGCTCAGAGTTCTGCCCTTTGGTTTCATCACAGTCTCCAGGGTGTTCACCAAATGCATGGCAGCATTAATAGCTTACTTGAGACTGCAAGGATTCTGAGTGTTTCCTTACTTAGATGACTGTCTCATTTCTGCTCTGACTAGGCATCATCTCATCATGGCAAGACAAAAAGTGATCCAGACATGTGCTCTACTAGGAATCACCATAAACTACCAAATATCTCATCTAGAACCAAGTCATAGTCTAGAGTTCATAGGAGCACTGTCCGATTTAAAAACAACTGTTGCCTCACTTCCTCTTTCCAGAATTCAAATAATAAGATTGCAAGTGAAAAAGATAGTTTGCAGTACCAAAATCCCAACACGCTTGATCCTTCAGACCTTGGGAATCAATGGCAGCAGCAATAGCATTACTACCCTTAGTCAGACATCACATGCGAATGCTTCAGTGGATGCAGGCCTGACAATGGTCAATACTTCATCTTCCTTTTTTTTGCTCCAGTATGAAACACCAATATATGCAAAAGGGATCTGATATGGTGGATTCAGTTAGGAGTGGTTCTACAAGGATGTTTATTTGTCACACCTCAGCCCAAGGCTGTTGTGAGCATGGATGCTTCCCACCTGGGGTGGGGAGGGGGCATTACCTGGGAATGACAGTCCAAGGCACTTGTTCCCTGAAGAGGCCAATTGGCATATCAATGTCCTAGAGCTGACAGCAGTGCTTTTAGCATTGCAGGTCTTCTGGAATGCTCTCCCTTCAGGAATGATTGCAGTTCAAACAGACAACTTGTCAGTGGTTTGGTACATCAACAAGCAATGCGGAACCAGATCTTACCCACTGTGTCAAGAAGCACTTAGGGTATAGCAATGAGCAAGATCTTCAAAACACTTTCTTATTGCAACACATATCCTGGGGAAGTCCAATGTATTAGCAGACAAACTGAGCAGGTACATTCTACTACCTCACGAGTGGTCCCTCAAGAAGCACACAGCGGACGTGATTTTCTGACAATGGGGCCAGCCTTACTGTGATCTCTTTACATCTCCCCTAAACAAGTGCAGCAGCTACTTTGCCCTAATTCCCCCACAGGGGAAGTCACAGAGGGATGCTCTTTTCCACAATTGGCCTCCTGGTCTGCTTTATGCTTATCCCATCAATTCCTTTGATACCAAAGTTTCTACAAAAAGCTGTCAGGTTGAAGAGCAAAGTCATCCTCATTGCACCCTATTGGCCTTGACAGATTTGGTTTCCCTTCCTGTGGCCTCATCTAGTTCATCAACCCTGGATTTAGGACCCAGCTCCAGATCTGCTGTCTCACTCGACAGGCATGATTCACCAGAACCTTTTCATTCTCAAGCTAGTGGCTTGGTTTCTCCATCTCCAGTAACAGCCAGACAACTTATCTTCTTGTCTCCTGTTTGCCGCATGTTGTTATCTTCCCTTAAACCTTCAGCAAGGAAGCTTTACACCAATATATGGAAGAGATTCATCCATTGGGCTGATCAACATCATATCGACCCTGTTTCTGCTCTGACTCATAGCATTCTCAACTTCTTGACAATATTGTTTAATCAGGAAGCCAGTGCTTCAACTGTTAAAGTTCAGCTGGAAGCAATTTCTAATTTCCATAGTGGATTTGATTGTTCATCACTCGCTTCTCATAAACTCTGTAAAACCTTTTTGTGGGGCACATTCCTTTTGAAACCTCCATTTAAAGATCCTACCGCTTCACGGGATCTTAATCTGGTACTGAAAGCCTTAATCTGTTCACCCTTTGAACCTGCACATGACTGTACTCCTAAATTTCTTTCTTGGAAAACGTTATTATTGTTGGCCATTACTTCTACCAGACGAATCTCAAAAATTCAGGCCTTATCTGTGAAGTCCCCATATCTAATTATTCATAAAGCTATGGTTAAACTATGAAATAATACATCCTTTTTGCCCAAAATAGTATCAGAGTCCCATATCAACTAGTCCATCAATTTACTGGTTTTCTTTCCAAGTTATTCAAACAAAGGTAAGTACTTAATTTATAGAATGTTCATAGGCAACTGCCCTTCTGTCTACACAGAACAAAGGAGATCAGAAATACAGATCAGTTATTTGTGTCATTTACGGATGTGAAACTGGGTAGACCAGTGTCCAAAGTCACACTAGCCATATGGCTTGCAAGCCGCATCACTTTTTTTAAAAACAAAAAATTGGATATTCATTTCCCAAGACAGATACATGCTCATTCAACCAGGTCAATAGTAACTTCCCCTGTTTTTCATTTAACAGCGTCCATGGATTAAATATGTGCAGCAGTAACTTGGGATTCCCCTCATACCTTTATCAGTCATTACAAACTGGATTTGATATCAAGAAACATAGCATCATTTGGCTCAATGGTGCTTAGGAATATCCTTCCTTGAGTCCACCCTGGGTTTTAGGTAGCTGGGGTCTCTGTCCCATCAGCTGAGGACAGAATGAAAATTGACAACATAAGATAAAGAAGTTATGTACTCACCATAACGTTCCATCTGTGTTGTCCATTTTCATTCTTCCTCAAATCCCCACCCACCAACTCCCATCCTTTTTTTTCTGGAAGAATAAGTGGATATGAAAAATTTTATAAATTCCAAGTATTATAAAGCTCCAAATATGGCATTGCCTAGTCTTTTTTCTGTGTGTACATTTATGTCTATTTGTATAAGAACTTTTTATTTAGGCTATGGCCAGCAAACAAGATCTGAGGTAACTGGGGTTGGTGCATTCTGGGTAAGGGAGAAGCTTGAAAGTTCTAAGTTGCCATAAGCTTTTGCAACGGCCAAGTCAGATCCAAATCCATTAACAAGTGTATAGTGTGTGTGTGTGTGTGTGTGTGTGTGTGTGTGTGTGTGTGTGTGTGTGTTTATATAATTTATATAATATACATTATATATATATTTGTGTATATCTATATCTATATTGATATTTTGTGCACACACTACAGTTTATATATATTTATACTATTTGTGATATATATATATATATATATATATATATATATATATATATATATATATATATATATATATATTAAAATGATTGTCTCACAATTGTCTCATCATACATCAAATGCTCAAAACAGTGCATACAAAAAGAGAAATCAAGCAAAAAAAAAGCACCCCCTGTTAATTATATATAGCAACTCCGAGACTGCACAACAGCAGGGAAAGGACAAATTCCGAGTCCCCACTGGACCACAGTCTTGCATACAAAGTAGCCTAAATACTGAGAAATAAGGAAAAATGAGTGTTTGCTTTTCTGAGCATTCACTCTTTCAGAATGTGACCATAATTATACACACACACACACACACACATATATATATATATATATATATATATATATATATATATATATATATAAATGTTTATGTGTGTGTTGGGTATTCTTGTTTTCCTGTTTACTTTCACATTCTAAAGACTTAGGGTAGGTGGACTGGCCAGTCTAAATTGGCCATAGGTGTGTGAGTGTTCATGTGAGTGTGTGTGGTATGCAAGAACAGACAAGGCAGAGCTAGCTACCCAGTGCTGTGAACTTCTTCTCTAGACAATTGTCACTGTTGAAGTGAAACCTCGACCCCATGTGCAAAATGGGAAAAAAGGGTTGTAGATGGATGGAGATGTATTTTTATATATATATATATATATATATATATATATATATATATATATATATATATATATATTTAGACCAAAGGGGCAACTGATACTTGTGAGCAACAAAGCTGCTGTCTGAGAATCTGAAAAAAATCAGGAAAAAAGAACCATGCACTGTAGATAAGCTCAGCTGAGACTTCGAATGAATCAAAGAATTATAACCTGTTTAGAAATCAGAACATCTTTACTAAAAAACAATTAGATGAGTGCTTTTGCCCTTAAACGGGCTTCATCAGATCTAAATCCAGTTTACATGACATGCAGTGTTTATCTGCTTTAACAGAGAAATCATTGTTCATTAACTAGAATTGGGGTCATAAATGTATGTCATGGGCTGTTTATCCAAGCTACAGTAGGATAAGTTTCATTGTTCATACCTGTTCTGCATATCTACTGCTGCTGGTAGCTAACAGGTTATAGCTTCTGTGTTGTATTCTTATCCTATGTGGCTAGTGCCTGTTTGATACAAATACTCTATGTAAATTTTGTCCATGTCTGTGCATAATTATTAGTAAATTGTTGTATCTGTGATGTAATATGCTATTTGCCATGATTAGATGGGCAACTAGTACCAAAAATATATGACTACCGGTCAAATGAAAATCCTAAAGTGTTATACAATAATCATCGTAACTGCAGGTAGTCAGGATAATCCTGCTGAACCTACCTTGTCCTGTATGTCAAGGAACATACCACCCTTACCTTGACAGGATGAATTCAACTTTCTAATGACATATCAATTTTAAGTGTGTTCAGAGCGATAAGAAATGGCTCTGTAAGTGCTAGGTCTAAGACAAACTGCAGCACTCTAACTGACATCATCTGTTTCAATTTTTTCCATCTAAATGCTATCTAAACAGGTACATTATAACAGGTTGTCAGTAACATGTGTCACAAGTCTTAGTTGCTACAGTAGTAATCCTTATAAAACAGCAAAGTGTAGTTCAGAGCATGGGAATCGTGCAACCTCAGAAACAGACCTTTAAGATTAACCTCCTAGACTTGGAAATCCTGGCCCCCTCTGGAATATTTAAACACTGTAATGATTGAGCGACAAACAGTACTGATGCTATTGGCAATGATAACCAGGCTACTGGTTCTATTCTGGACAGAAACGCTAATTCCTAAAACAAAAGTGACCTAACATGCCATACACTTAGCAGAATTTTCCTTTGGCTTCCAGAGCAGCTGCTCCAAACAAAACTCCACAAAAGACAGAAGAAAGGAGGTCATCACAGGTCTACTTCACATAACAGACACCCAGGCAACAATAGGGGATGGTGAAATCCTACAGGAAAAGACCATGTCCCAAGGAAATGAAGAAACATGGACAAGACAATAAAGGGACACGAGTATTACCACCCAGTAGCACAGCATAATGCCCTCGATTGATACAACCAACAGAAAATCAAAATATGGAACCGCTCCAAGATTCCACTGACTGAAAATTATACAAAAGTGCTGGAAAAGGGATAACATTTGTACTTCATAGTAGGAGCAACTTGGTTAATACCATTATCGACCTTACCCTGTTTTGCAGGAAACTGAACTTTTAAATATTTTTTCATGAAAGTAGAATGAAATTTGGATGTGTCAGACAGGATGAGGACTAAGAAATAGGGAATGAAATCATCAACTATGAGTCTAAATGGAAGAATCCAAGTACATTTTGCCCACCTCTCCACCCAACTATATGGGCCTAGAAGGAGAAGTGTGAGGAGGACATTCACAGAATTCTTACCAAGTGCTGCAACAGAAAGTTTTATAATTTGTCCCAAAATGAACCAGCAGCACTAAAAGTCTTAGCACCAATAAAAGGAGGAGAGTGATGAAGGCACAGAAAGATGGGGGTATGTTCATCACAGATACTAATTCCTACAACCAGAACATTGAGACAATGTTGGGAAATCAGGACTTCAATGAAAAGGTGGACATTCAGCATATCACCCAAGTCTACAGACTGGTGAATGCAAGAATTTCTGCTCTGAACTCAGGTAATCTACTTGATCATTTAGTTAATTTTCTCACAGTCACTCACCCAAGGATACTCAATTTTTTGCATCCCTAAGGCAAACAGAAACCTTGCTGACCCCCTCCCCTTTATCATTCAGTGGCAGCAGAAGTAGGCTCTGCCACTGAGTCCCTATCAATTGATTTGGAATTTAAAATAAAGGATATTGCCAGAAAGGTTACATCGTACATGTTGGACACACCTGAATTTATGAAAAAGGTTAGAGAAATTAGGATCAAATCAGAGACAGTACTTGTCACCACTGATGTGGAAGAGTGATTCCACATGAGTACTGCATTGAAGCAGTCTTAAAAACAACCACTTTCATTTTAACTAGAAACAGTACATACAAACAAACAAACATGAGGAATAGCTATGGGAGCGAGAATGGCCACAAGCCAGGCAAACATATCCTTAGTCAAGTGGGAAGAAAATACCGTCTACACCTCTAAGTATTTCCCATATATGAACTGTTATTGTCACTTTATTGATGATATTTTCATCTCATGGAACAGGTCAGTGGAAAAACTTAAGGAATTCTTTGACTACATTGAAAAGTTGATGGGCTTTCTGTGTGTCACTAAGCACTACAGCTTTGAAAAAGTAGAATTTCTGGATCTCACCATTTACAAAAAAGAAAGTGATAGTGTTAAACAATTACCTGTTTAGAAAACCAAGCAGATAAACCTGTTACTATATACAAGCACTATGCACCCCAAAATCAAAAAGAAAAATGCTATAAAGTCACAAGGGATGAGGATAGCTCCTGTGTCTGGGAAAATGATGTGGTTTCTACATAACATGGACAAAGTGACTGTCTTGAAAGGGGCTACAGTGAGAACCTGATAAAAGACATGCTCAGTCCCATTTCAACCATGAAAAAAAAATGACAACCCAACTCTATTCAATCTACCATGCAGAAAACAAATTAATAAAATTGTGATTTGGGAAGGCAGTGTGGAAATTATGAATATGTTTATTGAATACATAAATGATATAGTAGACTTTTTGAAGTTTACTTTTGAATTTAGTGGGGATGAGTTATCATATTTGGATGTCCAATTAAAGGTAGACAAAGTCAGAAATTGTCTGACTTCTGGTATTTATAGAAAACCCACCTTTTCAAATTCATATTTGAATTATCAAAGCTGGCATCCTAGCCATCAGAAAAAGGCCATTGTTAAAGGTCAGATGGTTAGAGCGGTCAGAATGGTGAGTGAGGACCAGGATTTCATTGATGAGTTGGAATTTATAAAGAGCATGTTTGTCAAACGAGGTTATCCTAATGGGTTGTGTGATTCTATTGGTGATGAGATAGTACGCAAAAGAAATGAAGGAAATTATATGGCATTATTAACAATGAATGGTAATGGGAATTGTTTACTAAACAACAATCATTATACTGGAAATTTAATTAGCAAAAGGGGAAGTGATACGATAAAAATACCACTGAAATGCCGGAATCTGAAATATATTTTATCACAACATACTCCTATGATACTAAACATATTGTTGAAATTATTCAAAATAATTGGAGGTTATTAAGATTGGACAATCATGTATGGAGTAAACTGAACAAGGTCCCAAAAATGTATATAGAAAAGGAAGGTCATTTAAGCAGTTATTTGAAAGGGGTGGAGGTGGTTTTGGTGATATGAGTGATTTGAACAGAGTTAAGGGCAATTTTAAATGTGGTAGATGTAATGTATGTCAGTACATTTTGGTTACTGGTTCTAAGATAGAAGTAATGGATGTGCCCATTGGTATATATGGGTATTTTGATTCTTTCACCAAAAATGTGGTCTACTTTGCAAAATGTGCACAATGCTCTGTTTTCTATGTAGGAAAGACTTGTAGAGCCTTCAAAGAAAGAATTAGTGAGCACATTTTGGATATTAAGCATATGAGAAGCACCAATGCTTTAGTTAGGCACATAGAACAAAATTCTGGTCATCAATTTAAATTTTGTGTAATACAGCATATTAAAAAAGACTTTCAAGGTGCTGTTTTAGACGTGCACCTTGACATATGTGAAATGAAGTGGCAGCTAAGGTTGTATGCCACAGTGTTTCCAGGCATCAATGATAATATAAGTTTAGCTCCCATTTTAAAATTAAAACACATCATGGGTTAATAGGGGTATGTATAAAAATGGAATTAGCATGGAATGCATTTTGTACACACATATATTGTCGTGGTTTTTATTTATTTGCTTTTCTAATTTTTGTATCAGAGTATGGAAGTTTTATATATTGTGAAGTAATGTTGTACAGTGTGTTATATGTCTTATTATATGTTTTTACATATGTATTAAGAAGGTTTATTAGGAATATGGATTTTACTATAGTAATGATCATGTAGCCCAGGCCGGTATAACCCTGATCTTGAGTAGCATCTTACCGTCACCAAGAATGATGCCACAGTATAAAGACAAAATGATCAATTTTAACAATTGGCTAAAGTATTGGTGTCATTCAAAGGGGATCCAGTGTCTGTCAGCCTGGGATGACATGCTTGACAAGCCATGTTGCTTTGCTAGGGACGGCTTGCACCTGTCACCCCTGGGCTTTCGAATACTGGCTAAGGCTCTTGCCAACCCCATAGTGCCTTTTTTAGGCAAGGCTCAAAAGATAAACCCACCTCCATAGACAACACAAAGAAAAAGAAACTAAGGGTAATGCTGCTCAATGCCAGAAGTCTAAACCTCAAGATGCATGCACTCAAGGCTCTCCTCAGTATGGAAAATATCGATATCTGTGCAGTAACAGAAACCTGGTTCAAGGCTCCCGAGAGCACCCCAGCACTACCAGGTTATACCTCATACCATGCTTTTCGGCCCCAAATCTTGGACCGAACCACAAAAGGAGGGGGAGTATCCATATTCATCAAAGATACCCACACCTCCAGGTTAGTGGCACTGCATGAAGCATCGGAGACCATCCATGTGCAACTAACAGTGGGCAAAACTGCCTTTCAGTTTGTAGCCTGCTGTAGACCACCCTCCCAAACTCAGGAACCCCACTCGGCTTTCCTGAGAACACTGGAGAATATGAAGGTCTCTCCAAACACCATTATATTGAGTGACTTCAACTACCCAAACATAGACTGGGAGCACTACTCAAGCCCCAACACCCTCGCCCAATGGTTCCTAGAATTTATAAACTCAAATGCTATGGAACAACTGGTCGCCACTCCCACAAGAGGGGAAAACATATTGGACCTGATTATCACCAACATGGGGACTCTATGTACCATACCAGAGGTATACCCCTCATTGGTAAGATCTGACCATAAATTAATCTCACTGGACATCCATATCCCATCCCCACCCCCAGCCAAGGAAACCATGGTGAAGAACTTCTCAAAAGCAAACTTCACACTTCTCAAAACTGAGGTGGAATCCTTCAAAGCCCCCGGGCCAGTGGAAAATATGGCCCAAACCGCAGAATCCTTTACAAACGCTTTCTATGGACACCTACAGGAATGCATGGATCATGCTATCCCAAATAAAACCAAGACTCATTCCTCAAAAGGCAGGAGACCTGTCTGGTGGACCTCAGCCATAAGTAAGCTATACAACAGAAGGAGGAAGCTACTACATGATAGAGCAAAATCCCAAAAAGGGAAGGCATCTCTGATCAGTACTAGCAAGAAACTACGATCCCTCATAAAATCATCTAAGGCCAGCTTCGAAAGAAAAATTGCACAAGATGCTAAAGATAATCACAAGGCCTTCTTTAGTTATGTCAGGAACCTGAGTGGCAACTCCCAGATATGCTCTGAGTGTGTTCAAAATGACAAAAAATACACTGAACCCACAGACATTGCCAACATCCTGACAGACAGGTTCAGTGCAAACTTCTCTCCCCCTTCACCCCCAAAAGAGCAAATGTCTATCCCAACAGAGTGTAGCCTCCCTGTCATCACAGATACACAGGTGAGAGCTGCCCTCTCCAAAGCAAAAAACACAGCATCAATGGGACCGGATGGTGTCCCGGGCTGCGTCTTACATGAACTCCAAGAAGAACTGAACCCTCACATAAAGTCACTGTTCAATCTCAGCCTTACTACAGGATATGTACCCAAGGAATGGCGTACAGCAACAGTGGTCCCACTCCACAAAGGTGGTGCCACAACGGACCCCGGAAACTATCACCCCATAAGCCTGACTAGCCTGGTTTGCAAAGCTATGGAGCGTATCATCATGAAACTCATAAACAAAGACATTGGGAACCTCCAAACACTGGATCCTACCCAATTCGGCTTTGTTAAGGGCAGATCTTGCCTCTTGAACCTGGTTGACTTCTTTGAAACAGTCACCAAGGCCATAGATGAAGGGAAGGTAGTCCACACAGCCTACCTGGACCTCGCAAAAGCCATCAACACAATACCCCACTCGGGCATCATAAATAAGCTCACCAGCTTAAATATCAACCCCTATGTCACAAGATGGGTTGCAAACTGGCTCAGGGATAGAACTCACATGGTCAGAATTGCAGGTGCCATGTCAGACTCTAAGCCAGTTACAAGTGGCATCCCACAAGGCTCAGTCCTGGGACCTCTCTTGTTCGGTATATATTTCTCTGAGGTACAGGCTAACATGGGAGGACTATGGCTGACCAAGTTCGCAGATGACTGCAAACTGGGTGCCATAATCGACTTGCTGACTGACACAAGCATCCTCCAAAAGGGTCTCACAGAGACGGATAACTGGTGCCAGAGCCATGGCCTAAAGCTAAATGCCAAAAAGTGCATAGTCATCCCCTTTGGGAAAAACAAAGCGCCCACAAATTACCACATAGGTGATAAGCCATTAAGTACGGAAGAAGTAATTAGGGATTTGGGGACCCAAGTAGATAGCAATCTCTCCTTTGACAATCACGTTGCCAAAGTGGTTAGAAAGAACTTTTATATAGCCCACCTTATCACAAAAGGGTTCACATCTAGCTCAAGAGAGGTCATGTGCCCCTCTACTCATCACTCATCAGGCCCATAATTGAATACAATGCCCCATTTGGGATGTATCTTACCCGACACCTGCAGCAACTGGAAAGACCCCAAAAGTACCTCACCAAGAGGATCAAGGGACTCAAACAGATGCCCTACGCAGTTAGGCTAAAGAAACTCCAGCTCTACTCAGTTGCTTACCGCCTACTCAGAGGCGATCTGTGCCTGACGTATAAAGCCATGTCCAACCCAGAATTAATGGACATGCTCCACCTCAGGAAATCCAAATCCCTTAGAGCTACATGCTCCAGGGACTTAAACCTCAGCACAGAAATAAATAGGACATGCTGGAGGGACAGATTCATAACCCAGAGGCTCCCCTCACTCTGGAACAAAAATCCCAATCCATGTTAGGCAGAGTCCCTCAATGATCCTCTTCAAGAGAAATCTTGATGAGTGGATGGGAGATCGTAGGTTTACCCCTGGGATCTCTTCTGTGTCCCTGCTAGACAGAGGCACAGTAAACTAATCTCAAAAGGGCTATCTTCTGTGACCTACTATACAGAGGCACAGTCAACTAATCTAAAAGGGTGGCGAAAGCCAAACACAGTCTGGCTAGGCTTATAAATGCCCTAGGGCAGATAGCCTAGTATCAACCTATGAACCTATGAAATGTTGGTATGAATGCATTTGATGTATATATTACATTTTAAGATTGAAGGCAAGCTTATTTGCATATTATATTGGAGGATGGGTATGTTAATTGAATGTAATTAGTGGAAGAGTATTTATTCATTATTTTTAGGGTGTGTGGACTTGTTTGTTCTGAAGAAGTCTGTTTCATTAAAGACGAAACCTAGGTAAACTGTCGTCATTATTTGAGTTGGTGCTACTTGCAGTTCCTGATCATGGGTCACAATAGTGTTCTTTCTTGTGGTTTAAGTAGTTGGTGTGTTATTTACCTTTCGATATCTGCCTCCAGGATGTAGATGCTGGGATTTTTATGAGTACAAAAAACAGCTTTTATTGTCCAAACTCAAGAAAGAGATATCAAAACACAGTGAGAGATGACTGAAAAAGCAAGACTGTAGTTTACAGGGCCAGCTGCACAGCATCTTCAGCATTCTACATAGGTAGGACTATTGATGCCCTTAAGTTAAGGGTTACTAAACACTTATCAGACATATGACTAAAAGATCTTAATAATCCACTACCCAGACATGCTCTACACTGCAGAAACTTTGAGAAATTTATGTTCCACTTAGTGGAGAAAGTAACATCTGGCCCATCTGAAGGCAACGTAGGAGCTATACTTGAGAAAAAGGAACTAGAGTTGTAAATTTGTCTAATAGCTTACTGCCACCCAGGACTGAACACAAACTGCTCCATCATATTTGTACTTGAACTTCAAAAACTTTATAGTTTCATAGGTGTTTAGTAGAGTAATAACCTCAAGGGCCTTTTCAAGCCTAGACATGCATACCAAATCTCTGACAACGTCTGGTACCCTTAATAAGTGTAAGCAGGGGCTTGGGGAAATGAAACATGTATAGGTTGCCTGTATCCATTACAGACATAGGTGCCAAACCAGGGATGAATTTCCTGTTCCCCATGCAATTGTCCAAGTTACACTTGAATTGGGTTAGGGAGGGACTCTGCTTCACATGGATGGGGAGCCTGTTCCAGAGACAGGGTAGTCTCTGGGATACATTCCTGTCTCTCCAGCAGGTCCTATTTACATCAAAGCCAAGGTTTAAATCTTTAGAATGGGTAATTCTGGTGCTGTTTGTTTTGTGGATATGCAGGAGGTCCATCAGAGTGGGGTTTGAGAATGCCCTGTATGCCAGTCATAGATCTCCCCTCAAAAGGCCGTAGGAGACAGAATACAGGGACAAGGCCTTGAGGCAGTCTGCATAGGACATTTTACTTATGTCCTGTATTCTTTTAGTGAGGAACATCTGTGGATGTTCCAATTGTGGGATATGCCTGGTTAGGTACATACCAAAGGGGGCACTGTACTCAATGATAGGTCTGATAATTGCTGAATACAATGGAACAATGACGTCCTTGGACTTGCCATACCTTTGTTTATAAGTTGCTCAACATAAAGTTATTTCCTCACTACTGTAGACACAAGATGGTCAAAGGCTAGATTACTGTCTTTGTGTGTCCCTAAGTCCCTGATTACTGGGTCAAATCTAAGGGGCATGTTATCAGTCTGATAGTTACCAGCGATGGATGACTTCCCAAAAGATACTATTTTGCATTTCTTGGCATTTAGTTTTAGTCCATGGCTCTGACACCAGCTATTTGTCTGTGTCAGCCCTTCCTGGAGAACATTTGTGTCAGTGTGGGATTCAATGACAGCTCCTAATTTGCAATCATCTGCAAATTTAGTCAGCCAAAGACCACTGACATTGGTCTCGACATCAGAGAAGTAAATGCCAAAAAGGAGTGGTCCAAGGACCAATGCCTGATGGACTCCACTTGCGACTGGCCTCTTTGTAGAGGTGGACTCCCCAGTTCTAACTTCTTTGGTCCTTTCTTTTTGCCGGTTGATTATCCACTGGGTGACATATGGGTTTGTGCCTAACCTCTTGATTTTGTCAACAATGCCTGGGTGGGGTATTGTGTCAAATGCCTTGGCCAGGTCAAGGTAGACAGTGTGAACCATTTTGCCCTCATCCATTGCTTTGCTGACCTTCTCAAGGAAGTCCACCAGGTTGAGTAGGCATATCCTGCCTTTGATGAAACCAGACTGGGTTGGGTCCAGTGTGTGGAGGTTTACTATATAATTATTGATCATTTCCATAATAATTCTTTCCATGGCTTTGCAAATAAGAATAGTGAGACTTATGGGTCTGTAGTTTCCAGGGTCTGTAGATGGCCTACCTTTGTGCAGAGGGATGACTGTTGGTGTTCTCCATTTATGAGGCATGAAGCCTGCTTGGAGCCTACAGTTAAACAGCAATTCCAGAAAGCCTGATAGGTCATGCTTCATGTTATTTAGAAGGCATCCTGGGATATTGTCTGAGCCCACTGATGCAATATTCTTGGCCTTAGAATGAAGAGGGGCTGTTATTTTTGATGGTATTTCCGGAGGGAAACTTGAGGGGGAGAGAGTGGTAAAGTTGGAGCTGAATTTATCGGCCATTAGGTTTGTTCTTTGGTAGACTTTATTTGTCCTCTGAGTTGTTAGTATGGTTTGATGAGAGTCATTTTATCCTGCTGGGTGCTGTGCCTCCTAATTTTTGCCATGATTTTCTTCCTTCTGTTATACAATCTATTGATTTGTGATTCCACCAGGGTGGCTTGTTGTTGAGTTAGTTCTGTACTTCTTCCTGGTGGGTACTGTGAAGATATGTGAAGGCTAACAGCCTAGCTAGATAGAATTTTGTAGATAATTCTATGTCTTTGTAAATATTAATAAAAGCCATAGGCTTGTTCTCTTAAATGTGAGAAGACTGTATTGGAGGTGGAACTGCAAAAATGTAACAACAATGCACTCTGTTGTAAGAAAGCTGATAAGTGAAGGATTTTATGACTAATCTCAGGGCTCGGAGCAGTGGTGCCTGAACCAGCAGAGTCTTTCTACTGTTTTGAGACCAGAGTTAATTGCTAGATTTTACATATATAATGTCTATAATTGCTGTGGTTTCCTTACCAGGTGCAAGCTTACTAAGAAATGTAAATGTAGAGTTTCTGTTAGTCTGGGAAACCAGAGAATTAAGAATGATGTAATCTAAAATGAGTCAGCAGGATGTATTATCAATTTAAAGGACTTTCTCAAGAGACATAGAGAAAGCATTTTGGATTTTGTCTAAAGCTGACAACAACTCACCAGCACTCCGCTTTGCTCTATATGTAAATGTATTTAGAACTGTGATTGCTCTTAGATATATATAGAAAACAGTAAGTTTAGTCTAGCTGTTTTCTGTATTGAGGTCAGAACTATTCTACTGTATTATTTTAAGCATTTTCCTGTGATCGCTAAATTCTTGACTAGCACTGTGTAGTAAGAAGTATTGTCTTGAGTTTTTTATTATTAAATATTTTTAAACCTTTCAACTGTGACTGTTTTGTGTAGAGATAATTTAAGCTCTAGAGTACATGGCATGTATATAGTGATACTGGCCAAGCCACTCCAATAGCTTTAGCCCTGGCTCACACTTACTATTTGGATAATAATATTACACAGTAATAATTGACACCCTTTGGTAAGGGCCTTTTTATTAGCTGATATTAGTGGTTGGTGGCAGCTGGTACTACCTTATAGACCTGCAGGAAGGGGCAGAGCTGGAGAACCTGTGCCAGCCTTCCCCAGGAGCGTCTGTGTGTTTGTATATAACTCATGTCCTAAAGTGTGTGTGTCAGCTACTTGGGCAGGGATGCAAAGCACTGGTTGGACAGATAGGGTGCTGGAGGTTTTATCTTGACCACTAGGCTGATATCTGTACCATATAGCTGTGCCAGTGGGAGTCTTATTGGGGATCTGGAGAGAAATGGAGAAACCAGCCCCAGACTGACTGTGATTTCTGTGTGCTCTTAAGGGAAATTGTACTTTACTGTGTGTGTGTGTGTGTGTGTGTGTGTGTGTGTGTGTGTGTGTGTGTGTGTGTGTGTGTGTGTGTGTGTGTGTGTGTGTGTGTGTATTTGTTATCCTTCCCAGTGTGGATGCCCCTCACTGGTGTTAGTGGTGAGGATTGAGGCTCCTTGATTACTGGACCAGTGCATGGGCTTCAAAGGTACAGGTGTCTCTATGCAGCTATTAAGAAGTTTGTATAGGGTTTCTGTGAACAGTTCTGCATAGGAAGCAGTGTTCTCAGGGTTTATGGGGCTTGAAATTTTACCAGGTTATCACATAATAGCAGGAAGTTAGCCTTAGATTAGTTCCTGCATAATCCAGGGTTAGCTTGGGGTGCAGGTTTTATTTTTACTTAAAAGGAGAACACTTTGTGGTCTGCCCTTACCAGGGAAGACATTACACTAGTGGGGTGTGTGTCATATTAGTGAGGACCAGATCCAGTATTGTTGCATCCCTGGTTGGTGTATTGACAACCTGGTTAAGGGAGTTTTTGTTTACAAAATACAGGAATCTGTGCCTGTATGTTTGGTGTCATATAGGATTCTCAGTTAATAGTGTGGTAATTAAAGTCACCCATGAATATGGTATTGGGTTGGATGGTGTTTCCAATAAGTTTAATTACATGGTATGGGTTTCCTTCGTCATAAATTGGACCTATAACTTGCAAGGAAGTGGTACTGGATTTTGCCTGTGGTGATTTGAACACTGTGGAGCTCAAAAGCATTGTTCTGTTTGACCATTCTTGAGGTATATTTCTTTTTTATGTAAATTGAAACACCTCCATGTTTAGTCCCTGTCTGTGTAGTAGCTGGTCTAAATGTGTGGAAGGCATTATAACCTTGCACTGTTGGTGTTCTCTCCACATCTTTAAACCATGTCTCAGTGACTGCACAGATGTCAGCATTCTCTAGGGTAAAGAGAGCTTCTAGGGGGTGAACTTTTTTCTTTAGACTCATAGCACTGAGCAGTACTACCTTTAGATTTTCTTGGTTTTTATTTGCTATGTCAGAAGTGCTTTCAGTTTGGCATTGCCAAAAAAAGGCATTATGGGGGAAGACAATATTTTAGCTAATATTTGAAAGTCTAGAGGGGAGAGGTGCAGACCATCCCTGACAAAGTAATGTGGTCTTTTGACCAGCTCCTTCCATGCTGACAAATACTGTAACCCCTTAAAATGACAGCAGAAACTAAGCCAATTATTAAAGTCAGTCAACTTTTGTTCATATTGTGGCATCATCCTTGGAGAAGGTAAAATGCTGTTCAATGCTAGGCTCATACCAGCCTGGAACACACATTCCAAGAGCTCCATGATGTCTCACTATAGATAGTCTAGGGAGGTATTTCTCAGGTCATTTACACCCACATGGTCTATGACAGAGTCATACTGGTACTTATGATCCAGTGACCTGACTGAGTGTATAATATGGTGGATCCTAGCCAGTGATAAGCAACTGACCATGACTTTCTCCTTACTCGCCCTGGTGAGAGGGACATCAGTGTGTCTTACTATGGAGTCTCCAGTGATCACAGTTTCGGATTGTGTGGTGGTTTGCCTTATAGTCTTAGAAGTAGAGGCTCCATGAGATGTGGCTGTATGTGCTGATGTGGGTGTTGTTTTGAAAATGTGCATTTGGGGCTGCTGAGGGTATCTGTTATTTGCACTTCGTCTAGGAGGTCTTTGGGGGTTAGGAAGGTTACATTTAAGTGCCTTTTTACTTGCATCAAATTCAACAACAGTAGTAAAATGATAATGTTTCTCAAGGCCAAAATATACCTTTTACTTCATTTCAGCATAGATACTCTACCAATCATATTTCTAAGTTGATTAAATAAACCTTGATAGCCTCAGTTTATGTGGCCTGAGGCAATGTTGCCTTCCTGCCCGGATTAGATTAATCACTTCCTATTAATTAGCCCTAGCTTCACACATTTAGTTTGTCTCTTTTCAACAAAGATTCACACATCAGTGATATCACTCCCATCACAGACGCAGCTTGTGTTCGTTTACAGCCTTTAGCATCTGATGGCAATGGAGCTGTCTTGGCTTTATTGAAGTGTCTTAACCTACTGGCCAGTTTGCGCAGGAATGGGTGTGGACAGTATGACTGACAAGCACAGAGTCAGTGATGTAATATGCAAATGTGTCATGATTGGCATGGCATGCAGATTTGCTAGTGACATCTTGCATACATTGCTTCATGATTATCACATACGAGGTGTACTGCAAGCCTGCACCTGTAACAGTTTCTACTGAAGTTTACTGTAGTGTATGTGTAATACGAATATTCACATACAGTATGTACATAAAATAGTAAAGTTTTTAATCGGCATCAAAAAAAGTATAGGGTAAAAAGAGTGTTACACTTCACTTACATACACTATACACATACTATAAATGTAGTATTGTGTGAAATGCAGAATAACTATCCAAGGAGCTATCACCGATGCACTGTTTTCTTTTTTCCTCTGCACAACAATTGTAACAGACCCCGATTATGCACTAAAATGCAGAAATTTCTCTCTTTAATAAGTTTTTCCTAGCATCTGTCTATTAATCAAATAATAGAAAAGATGCACAGTTAAGCGCCTATGGAAACAGTGGGGAACCAGCAGTCATTAAAATGCAGAAGTTTCTCTCTGTCAATACATGTTTCCTAGCATCTACCTACTAATTAAATAATAGAAAAGATGCAGAGGTAAGCACCTCTGGAAGTACTGGGGGACCTTAGCAATAATGAAACCCAGCTTACCATTTTTTCCCTCTCTATATCACCGTTATTAACTAGGGCTCAAGACTATGAGGCACAACAGTTTCGGCAGAGTTTCATCAATTACGTGCTGCAGGTCTTCAATGTAACTTGTAAGACATTTCACTTTGCCTTAGGGCTAGGAATCTTTTAAAGGTGAGGTTCATAGCAGGCTGTCTTGCATATCCCCTCTATACCCCCAGTATTAACAAGGTATCAGGACTGTGAGGCTTCAGAGTTTCAGCTGAGAATCATCAATCTGGTGGTATTGGTTGTGGGTGTGTGTCCTGTTCCTGTGTGCTTTTTGAATTTTTCACTTCGTGGGAAATGGTTCTGGTTGTGTTATGCATTACAAGAGATATTAAATAGAGATCACTAAAGAAATGGTTCTCTAGTGACTCATCTGCTCATTTCTGGTGATTGACTTGCTGCTTCAGGTTAAGTGAACTGCTGATACCTAACTCAGTGAGTCCACAGTGAAAGTCTGATCAGTAATAAATAGATAATGAAGGGAATGAATGGAATTTTGAAATTTCACAATCCCAATGTTCTAAATACCAACGCTCAGAACCTCTGAATTGTGAAATCTCAAAACCTGTAAATGGAGATCGCCATACAGCGCGGAACGGGCACATTACCGTTCTCTTCACTGAAGTGCAATCTCGGAGTTAGTATATTTAAGTTGCAGGGGGTGTGGGGGGTGCAGGGGGGCTTACCCCCCTCCAAAATCATCTTTTTTATGTATTCTTTATTTTGTTTTTTTTTTTTTTGTTATTTCGAGATTTCACAGTCTTGATGTTCTGAGCGTCAGTATTTAGAAAGTTGGGATTGTGAAATTCCATAGTGGACCCATATATATATATATATATATATATATATATATATATATATATATATATATATATATGTGTGTGTGTGTGTGTGTGTGTGTCTGTGTGTCTGTGTGCATGTATGCATGTGTAGTGTACAGAGAGAGAGAGATAATGTGCCTTTAGTGCTTTTGGTAATAAAACCAGTCAAAGCAAATAGTTCTCTTAATTTTTGAAAGATATTTATTTTTATGGACAGAGAAAATGTACTTTCAAGGGTTAAAACATGAAGTAAGAGAAGCAGAATCCAGTCTATCTGCAGCTGTCTTTACAGACTTTAGTTCATAGCTGCAATATTCCTTCTTACAAGGATTTTCAAAACGAGGAATCTGATTTCATCCAAAGACAGTGACCATTATATTCCCCAAAATGTATCTTCTCTCCACTGGCTGCTATGGACAGCCTTCTCTAATTCACCTGTTTACTGTGGTATTACCACAACTCTGTAGTGCCTTTGCTTGACACACCCATTAGTGGATGCAAGATAAAGAGCAGATGTAATATCGCTACAAGCAGTGCTTTCTCCAGGCTTGGTGGTCACTGGGCTGCATGACTGCTAACTCAGCAGAGGTCAGGATCACTAGTTCTAACTCCATTTCATGAGTGAGACATAACCTAAAGAAAACCTATCTGCATTTAAGTGACTGTAGCTTGTGTGTTGTTGGATCATAAAGTTATAAGACTGGAGGTTCAGATGGGACACTTTTGGATTACATTATTTTTGCCAGTAGAGCTGCTGTAAAGGGAGTATGGTCAGTTATTAATGCCATTTCTCTAACAAATACTATTTTAGTATGGTAAAGATCCATTTTATGGCAAGGCATTCCTACTCAATAGCTAAATAACATTTCTCAGCTTTACTGAGTTTTTTTAGTGATATAACAGATAAGCTCATCCCCATCTATAGTATAAGACAGGATTGTACCTTTGCCTTTCTCCGAGGTATCTGTATGCATTAAAATTGTTTGGAAAAGTCTGGAACTACTATTATTTATTTAGAACACAACATATCGTTTGGCTACCTAAAGATTTGTTCTGCTTCAATTGCCCACTTAATCTTTAAGGGAGTCTTCCCCTTGACCAGGTCAGTCAAGGGACAAGCAACGCTAACAAAAGTAGGAAATTAAACTACAATAATACTGAGATAGGCTTAAGAGAGCTTTAACTTGTTTCTTAGTGTTTTTCAAAAGACCATTTTGTACTGCTTCAGCTTCCATAGATTTGTCTTACTTAATAACCCAAATTACAGGCTTCTACCATTCCTAACTTGCACTTAGCCTGATAACAGTTAATCCAACCGGACAGAGGGAAACTAAAACAGATTGAGCTTTAGGGGGACAGCTTTCCCAATCTTCAGAAAGTATTACCACACTCTCTAAGTATGCTGATGCATATCTGATAGGTGGTTTATGAACTTTGTCCCTCAACCTCTGGAATGTTTCGGATTAAATCAGCAGTCCGAAAGGTAGACCTCGGTAATGAAATATTTCGTCTGGCATGGAATATACCATTTTTTCTTGGCATCCGGGGCTAGAGAATTTTGTCTTTTTTTAGTTCCAAAATGGACAGAAACCTAGCTTTGCTCAGTTCTTCAATTCACTCACTCAGTCATGGGATATGAATCAAATTTAGATAAGCTATTTAATTTTCTGAAATCAGTGCAAAGCCTTATAGAGGCATCAGGATTAGGGACAAATACAGTGGGGCTATTTCACTCACTTCATGATTCTTCTATGACGCCAGATTTGGGTATTTTCTGTATCTCTTGCTTAGCTTTCAGAAATTTGGTAGTTTCACATTTGTGTTTTTTTTTGTCCTTGATTACATTAGTTTTGACAAATACGTATTTATTTTCCAGTACATATTCCTTCCTTTTTGCTTCTGAAACATTGTATGTCTCATCTACTTTGGCTAAGGACATTCTATGGAGCCTTAACTTCTCTGCAAGCATACCTATAAAAAATTCAGCTTCTCTTCAAGGTTTCAGAACATATATGTGGCATAACTGCTCTTTCCTTTTTTCCAAGCGTTTCATCTTATTATTCCTTCACTTACATTTCCCATAACTTCAAAAGCTTCTTGCCATTTTACAAAAATAATTGTTTTCAGTAGTGGGTACTAACACACGTACTTTATCCCTTCTTGAATTCTTTGAGATGAATATTTTTATTTGCTCTCTCCTGTGTCTCTTGTGGTCTCCTAATAGTTTCTTTTACTACAATCTTTATAGGTCTTCGCCTCTCATTTAGGTCTGTAAAATGATATATTACAATTTTAAATATGATGTTTTGCTCTTCCTATGTTTATTTTGGTCTATCTAGCAAGCTCTGAAGATATAAACCATGCATCATTTCAAATGGTGTGAATCCAGCTATGGAATAAAATTATTTCCCTAAGAGCGAAGAGAAGACATGAACATAGCTGGTCCCAATTTCTCCCATCTAGTTCTATTGCCTTTCTTAACAATTAGCCCATCTCCTCAATATATACATGTCCTTTATTGTTTCACTTTAAAAAAATGATCAAGGCTTGTGCATTGGTCTGCACATGAACATGATACTTTGGTCAGTAAGACTTTGTTTGTGAGGGGGGAGTGGTGATTCCTGTTATAGAAAAGAGCAATATTAGATGTCCTTACATTTACTGCTGTAGTATTTATTACTTATGGGATTCTCTGCCGTGAAACTGTCCGACGGTCAATTTACCAACATCTACCATTGCTTTAAGGTATGCTGAATGTCACCTACACACTCCTCACGTAGCGTAGGAAGGGTGATGTTCAGGCATACCATCCTCAGAACTTCTTTGCCGCCAGTCTGAATGCTTTGGTCTGTTTGGCTCCATCCATTTTTTTGCCATATTTTTTCTGTTTATTGGAATTCCTATGATTTCTCCTCTTTGCTGAAGTTCTCACTGTTGAAGATAAGTACCCAGTTGGGGGGTTTGTTCCTTTCTTCTTTTTTTTGTGCTGTTTGGGGGGGGTTAATGCCATCCAGGAAGGGTAAATGGCAGTGTGGGAGACAGATTCCCCATAAAGACCGCCACATTAAGTGCCTTTTTTGCCTAGGAGCTTCTCACGACTATACATCTTATTCTAGTTGTCAGGTACTTGTCCTGAAAACCCTTCATAGTAGGCTTTTTTCCCTTTCATTGTATCCTGAGAACCAGTGTCTTAAGCTGCTTGCTAAAGATACTATGGATGGAACTTCCTGCCTCGAGGGTCAGCCATCAGGGAAGAAGAAGATGAAAAAGGTAAATCTGAAATCTTCCACTGTCCAGCCTTTGCTGGGTGTTTATCTCAAAGTTATTACAAACCCGGAGACTCGCCTGGTTGTGTTATTGGATTCCTCTGCCGCATCTGGGTTAGAGGCCGGCGAGGATCTGGTGGACAGCATGTCAGATGAGGCTTTGCAGGTGTCCATTTAAGGCATTTGGGGGGAACCATGGTTGATTGTTTCTGAGGGGTCTAGGGGAGTTCCTCAGTTTCTTCTTAGGGAAGAAGTTCCTACTATGGTTGTGGAATGCTGTCCTGAGTCAGGGCTTTCTCAGTTTTCTAGGATGGACATCCCCTTAAAAAAGAAACAGAAAACTAGACATGTTTCTTCTGCTCCCAGGGATCCACAAAGTGAGTGGCAGGCCTTTACTCAGGAGTTAATACTTTACTGTCATTAAGGCCTTCTCAAGGGGTTTCAGTTCCTGCTCCTCCTTGGTCTTCTTCTTCTCCTAAAAGGACCAGGGAATTAAATTCTTCTGAGGAAGAGTTGGATTCTGGTGAAGAACCCCTTACTTATTCTACCCAGATTCCTTTTCCTCTAGACTACAGGTCTGAGGAGAACTCTAATAGTCCAGATACTCCTTCTGAGGAAATTTCCTTTGGGGATACAATCTCTAGGATGATGGAATTTTTAAGTGGGATTGTGCCCAGGTTTCTGATATCCATAAGAGGTACTATGAGTTACTACAGATGGAATCGCCTAAACCTGCGGCTCTTCCTCCTGTCTTGGCTGATTTATTAAATGTGTTTCTTCTAATGCCTCTAAAGCAACTGATTCTCTTCCCCCTGCTCCCAAGAAGACTGATAGGTCTTATATGATGCCTGAGGACTGTTCCTTTTTGTTCAAATATCCTGCTGCTGACCCCTCCATGGTGTCTGTAGCCTCTGATAGGCCATCTCAATTGCTTCCTTTGTCCAAGTTACTGCCTTCTGACAAGGACACTAGAACCATGGACAGGCTGGGTAAGAAGGTTTATACTTCTGCTACACTAGATTTTAGGGCAATTAATTATCAAACCCATATATCTAGGTATGTCTTGGCTCTTCTTTCTCAGGCTAGTCAGCTTTTTACTGATCTTCCAGATTCTGAGAGTAAATCTTCTACTCTTTCCTTGCTAGGGACTTCCTCTCAAGTGGTTTGTCATTCTATCAAATGTAGTTATGATGCAGCAGATGCCTCTTCTAGGGCTGCTGCTTTTGGTTCAGTACTGAAGAGGTATGCTTGGCTTAGGCTTCAACTTTTACCCAATGATATTAAGGCTAAGTTTATGAATGTGCCTCTGGATACTAAACTTTTGTTTGGTGAAGCGGCTGCTGGTTTGTTTAAGTCTCTTTAGGTCAAGGGGAAGGCCTTACAGCAGTTTAAACATGTCTTTGTTTCTCCTGTGCTTAAATTTCAGAGAAACTACCCTTCTAAGCCAGGCTTTCTTTATAGGCAATCTGACCCTCCTGCTAAAGGTAAAAAGGGTGGTAAATGGGCTCCTCCTGCTAAGGACACTCAAGACTGTGGGTATTCAGAAGCCTTCCTTTCCTGACAAACCAGGTGCTGTCTGACTATCCACCTGTCCCTAGCCACATTCCTCTTTCTCTTCCTATTTGGCTTCGAATTACCCAAGATTCTTGGGTTCTGTCAATCATTTCTCAGGGGTACTTCAGGGTGTGGAATTCCCATCCTCCTTTTATGGGAATTCCTCAGCTTCCTTGGGAACAACTTCCTTTTTTACCAGAGGTACTTTGAGATCTCTTGTCTCAGTGTACTATTCAAGAGCTGCCTGTGTCCCAAAGGAGGGAAGGGGTTTTATTCAAGAATGTTTCTAGTGCCCAGAAAGGAAGGTACTAGGATGTCAATTCTAGGCTTCTCTCATCTAAACACTTTTCTGAAGGTGCCTTCCTTTTGGATGTTGTCCCTTCAGACCCTTTTTCCTCTCTTGCTACTTCAGTCCTTTCTGGTGTCTCTGGATCTCAAGGAAGCTTATCTCTATATTTAGATCCATTCTCTTTTCAGGAGGATTTTGTGTTTTTCTGTTGCTTCCTGGCATTTTCAGTTCTGTGCTTTGCCCTTTGGATTTTCTACTGCCCCAAAGGTGTTCACCAAATGCCTCACTCCTATGATTACTTTTTGCAGGCTTCAAGGGATCCAAATATTTTTTTACTTGGATGACCTACTGATTCAGGCATCCTCTCCAGAGGTCCTTTCGCAAAATCTTCATTTTACCATTTCTCTTCTTCAAAATCTGGGGGTTCACGATAAACTTCAAAAAGTCTTCCCTGACTCCTTCTCAGGTCATGTCTTTCTGGGTTGCAGGATTCAGACAGTGCCAATGCTGGCATCTCAGCCTCCACCAAAGGCTGTAACTCTCATTTCTTACTTTCAAACTCTTCTTCCTCTTGCCTCCATTACAGTCACGGAGTTTCTCAGAGCTCTGTGGTTCATGGCTTCCACCATACTGATGCTTCCTCTGGCCAAACTTCATATGATGAAGTTCCAGTGGTTTCTGAAGTTGTGTGGCTTCAACATGCGCATCCTCTAGACTTTATAGTTTCTCGTCTCCCCTGTCTCAAGAAGGAACTTTTTTGGTGGATTCTGCAGCTGTCTCTGAATCCAGGGTTCCTTTTTCATCCTCTACTTCCCTCTCAGGATCTGTTCACAGACGCTTCAGATGTGGGATGTAGGGCAATGTTTGGCTCTCTGAAGGTTCAGGGAGTGTGGTCGCTTCATCAGCAGAAGGAGCATATCAACGTCAAAGAGATGAGAGCTCTTATGCTGTCTCTTCAGGCCTTTTATCCTATTTTCTCTCCAGGGTCTCTCAAGGTATTCAAGGACAATACCACAGTTATGTGGTATATCAACAAATGGGAGGAACACAATCTTACCTTCTTTGTTGACTGGCACTTTTTGTATGGGATCTGGCTGTCAAGTATCAAGTGACTCTTTAGGCAGCTTATATTCCTTCAGATCAGAACATTGTGGCAGGCACCCTGAGCAGGTCCTCCACTCAGTTCCATGAATGGATACTTCACAGGGATGTGTTTCTGGGCATTGTTCACCAGTGGGGTACTCCTTAAGTAGATCTCTTTGTCTCCCCCCTGAACAGACAACGTCCTCTGTTTTGTGCCAGAATCCCAGGTGCTCTGGTGTGGAAGGTAGATGCCCTCTTATTTTCTTGGAAGGGGATGTTTCTTTATGCATTCCCTCCCATTCCTCTCATTCTGAGAGTCCTGTTCAAGATTCAACAGGATGCTCCCAAAATCTTGTTGGTGACTCCCTTTTGGCCATGACAGTACTGGTTCCCTCTACTTCTCCATCTAGCCAAGGGCAATCATCACAAGTTACCTCACAGGGTGGATCTACTCACACAAGATAAGGGATCTCTCATCCATCCCCACCTTTCAACGCTTCAGCTGACACTGTGGGTGATAGGGTTTTGATCCCTCATAGACACCTTTTTTCTGAGGACATGCTACAGTTCCTGCAGGAGGCCAAGAAACCTACTACTAGGAAATCCTGCTTATTTAAATGGAAGAGGTTTTCTATTTGGTGTCTTTCTCATGACCTGGATCCACTTACTGTCAATGTTCCTTTGGTTCTCTCATATTTGTGTGAGTTGCTCAATGCTGGTTTGGCCTATTCTTCTATTAAGGCTCACTTATCAGCTCTTTCTGCTTGTCTACTTTTAACTCCTCCATTAGCTTCTAGATTTGAGGCTAAGCAATTTCTTAAAGGTGTCCTTAATATTAGACCTCCCAGGAAGCCGGTTCCTCCTCCCTGGGATCTTAATTTCATTCTGGAGAAATTGACTCAGGCTCCTTTTGAGCCTGCTTTTTCAGCTTCCTTACAATATTGTTCCTGGAAGACAGTTCTTTTTTTAGCTCTAACTTCTGCCAGATGGGTGGGTGTCTGAGTTGCAAGCCCTTATGGCTTGTCCACCTTTTTTGATATTTCATGACGACAGGGTGTCCTTGTGTACTAATCCTTTTTTATGCCCATGGTGTCTAATGAGTTGTCAATTAGTATATTAATTTGCCTAATTTTTCCCCTCCGCAATCTGACAGTGAGAGGGTGCTGCATACCTTAGACGTGCACAGACAGTTCAGATTTTATTTGGATAAGACTAAAGCTATCAGAAAATCTGATCAGTTTGTTTCCTTTCATCCTAGGTCTTTAGGATTGGCTGTTTCCAAGCAAACTATTTCTACTTGGATTTCAGAGGCTATTTATTTTTGTTACACTTTTCATGGTGAGAGGCTTCCTTATTCTGTAAAGGCTCATTCTACTAGAGCTGTGGCTTCTTCTGGTGCTTTTTCAAGGATTCAGACACTAATTCTATTCTTGAAGCAGCTACCTGGATTCTGTGCATTCCTTTACCCAACATTACAAGTTGGATGGTATCCCCAGAGCTAGAGCTGGTTTTGCTAATGGCATTCCTCATGGCTTCTTAGAGGGCTCTACTGCTGCTTCCTCCTCCCAGGTTTCTTCTTGAGCTTTGATACTCTCCCATAAGTAATGAATACTACAGCAGTGAATGTAAGGACATAGTACAGTTGTATAAAATTTTACCAAAATGGTAGATGTCCTTGCCTTCACCCCTGCAGTATTCACTCCCTCCCTCCACCCCCCTAGTCATTTTTCCTTCCTGGATGTACAGGTTCTTTTTGGTTTTCCTTGGACTGCTGTTCCTACTGGTGCAATAAGTTCTGAATATGGTACTCCTGAACATCACTTTTATGCCATACGCTCTGTGAGGATTGTGTAGTTGATGTTCAGTGCACCTTTAAAGCAATGGTAGACTGGCTGGACGATGGGCTTTGTGGTAGGGAATCCCATAAGTAATGAATACTACAGTGGTGAAGGCAAGAACATCTAGCATTATGGTAAGATTTTACATAACTGTACTTTCTTTTGCTCTTGACTTTGCATTAACTCTTCACAGGGACACTGCCTGGGGATTTCTTTTTTTTTAACAGCACAGTGATAAAAAGCAGATTCTATACTTCTATTAGTTAAAAGCTGATCATTACTATATTTCACAACTGTGCTTTCAGATATAGCTTGCTAGCTAGCATTAAAAGACTATTTCTAGTGACTGTATAGCACTTTACTGTGTGCATTTTTCTAGGACATTTAAAACAACCATTTCAGATGGTAAAATTTGTTTCTTGCTTACAGGTGAAAAAGGTGAACGGCTTATTATTAAATCTTGGTGCATTCAGATCTGACTAAGTGTGTGCAGTTTCAGCTATCAACAAACATTCAACTAAAGCAACCAGATGTACAGAAATCTTAGGGTAACATTTGAAAACAAATTCTAAAGTTACTAGGGATTTATCTACATCCAAAACTAACATTATTTATATGAGGTTCTAGCCAGGGATTCAAAATATGCATTAAATCAGCCATTTGTGCCATTACTAGTCTGTCCATACTAAATGTCTACTAGTGACACATGAGGATTCTGCCTTGGATGAAGGGCCAGCCATGCCCAGATTTTCTTGCTTTAAATATTGGTAGTTGTGTTCAAAAGCATCATCACAGTTCATGTCTACTTTCTGACAGTCACCACTTAAATGTGAAGATAATGTTATAGTCCATTCAACTTAAGGCCAGTTTTTCCTAGTCACATACCTCTCCAGTCCTACAAGTTAAGCCTCAAAATAGCCACCCATTCTAAGTTTCTTCAAAGGTGTAGTAGGTTTTCCCATTCAGGTGGATGGTTGCATCATGATAGCGGATAACTGGTGCTTAAGCCTGAACACGTATAAGTCAGTGCAGTGGCTGTACATCTCTCTCTCTCTCTCTCTCTCTCTCTCTCTAAGAACTTTAGCAGATGTCACTAAAGCTTCAGTTATCTTTTCTGCACTAAGCATATTATAGCAGCTACACTTCCCAAGAAAGGTTCACTAACAGAAAAGTGGATATGTACATAGTTTAGCTTCTCATTAACTAACAGCAATTTTTTTCAAAGCAACACTTCTCCCTGCCATGAGGATTCTCTTTGCCAGAAGAATTCCCTGTATGGTGCAAGAGTTTTTATGCTTCTTACACCATTTAAGAGGAGTGAATGTTACAGATCAATTTTCATTTAAAAAGTATTACTTTATCCTGCTGCACTTGTCAGGAAAGCTGCAGTCCTTTCTCAGGCTAAGAAAAAACAATTCAGACAGACCACTTTGAGGTAGCTTTAAAATACTCAGTTTGTATAAAATGTTATTGCATAAAAATGTTATTGTACCCACTATAACTACCACTATAGCATTTTATGAGCTTTGTCAATGTTTATAGGTTTGTTTACAAGAACAAAGGAAAAGTACTTCCCTGCAACAAAACTTGAGATGTAATGGAAACAAAATCCAGTCCAATCACAAGTTTTATTCCAGAGATCAATTCAGTTTTCCAGTATGCCTTCCTTCAGAATTTTCCAAATCAAACAGAACTTAAAATCAGTAATATTTTCAACAAGTTTTATAATGGAGGCAGAGTACTTTTCATAATTTCTTCAATACAGGATAACAGCTTTTATCCACTGTATACTTTGGGGATACCTTTCAGAGTTTATACTTCAGGGGCACCTTTTAAGCTGGTTTCATCTTAGCTCTTTGGAGACTTCTGTATGGTACCCTCTCCTGATCCACAAGCCAGGAAGTGATTTCTCCCATAAACTCTCAAGAGGCATCGGATTATGATTCTCATGCTTGCAATGGAAAACCACTCTCTAGTTTACCTGCCTACTCAGTATTTGTCTAGAACTCTGCAGTTCCTTTTCCTTACACATTCTTTAGTTTTTCACACACACACACACACACACACACACACACACACACACACACACTACACACACACACACACACACACACACACATTTTTCAGGATTTTAGTTTTCAGAGTTCTGAATTTCAGGCTTTGGTTTCAGGATTTTGATTTTCAGGCTTATGATGTTTCAGGCTTCTGAATGGGAACCGTGTGCATATATTACATATATCAACAACATAAGACTATGATTCCGCTGTTATGCTCACTATGGTAATGAATATTGGAGAATGAATGAATAAATAAATGAATGAGTGGATAGATAGTGATCTCTAACAGAAACTGGAGAGGCACACTTATGGCCATTTTAAAATTGAATAAGATAGTAAACACATTACTGTGCTCAGCCACTGTAGTAGCAGCAATGTTTGGATGGCATTAGAGACTATGAACTCCCACAATATATGTCAATGACATGACGGGATTCATCTGCATTAAATGTTTGTGAAATCACAGTATGCAGTCCTGGTATAAAATGATGTTTTCAACAGTGGAAATGTTTAGGGGTAGAGTGACAGAACACACCTACACATTTGAAATCAGCATGTGAGGATTTCCTGCTGAGTTAAATTAGTGTAATTCCTCCTATCTGCTACAAAACTATACATCAGGGTAGTGATTCTCCCTCAGTGGAGAGGCTCCAGTTCATTGCCATAAACTGTTTGGAATCTGGTTGAAACCTGAAAGCACACCTCTCTCAACTCTCCTTGATTTTGGGTCAAAACTTTGCTCTGTCCTTTATAATCCGTCATAAAACTGGTGATTTTGGGAGAAATGTTACATTTAATAACTAATGACAGTAGTTAAGAGTTAGAGACTTCTTTTACTTCAGAAAATTTATGTTAATTCGCATTCTTTTATTCTGTCAGCTTTTCAGGTCAGCAGTACTACTTGTCTAAAAATTGTCCCTGACTATTTCTGGATGGTCTGATGAAGAGATTAAATTTGTGAAATTGCTTACTGGTATTTTATCATACATTGTTTTGCTATAATTTTTCATTCAATTTTTTAACAGCTGTGTTGATCAGATAGTTCTTTTGGTTGTATTTGATTCATTGCTGGTTCATTTCCAATCCTAACTCATCACATTCATTTCTTTTACATTTACTATTTCTGGATTTGTCCCTGATTCTAGAGGTAAGAGACTGTGAAGTATGCTTCAAAGAATCATCATACAGAAAATAAATAATTGTAGGTACCACACCAGTATGTAATCATATAGAAAGAAATATATTCATGTTAACAAATAACACTGGTGTTATTACAAAAACGAAACTAAAATTGATAATAATACATGGTATGACATGGAGTGTACACAGTACAAATGCTGCCATATTACTGCACATCCAGGCTCGTAAGGCACTTGCTTATTTACATTATGCTTTTAAACACATTAAAAGTAGTTTAAAATGTGTACTGAGCACATCATATGTATGTGTGTGTGTGTGTGGGGGGGGGGGGCATTATTTTTTGCCGTCTTTGTACATATTTTTTATGATTTTAGAAACCCCTACTAAAATAAATATGCATACTTAATTAAGGAGAAAAGATGATACAAAGGAAAATCTGATATAATCTGTAACCTTCCCAAAGATGAAATAAGTCATTACGACAATCTGTGATAAATTATGCTGCCACATTCAGACAGAAAGGTACATTCATCACAGAGTCTAGTCAGTCCCTTGCCTCTTTGATGCTTCTTAGTTTAGTAATACATTCGTACATGTGTGCGTGCATGTGCTCACACACACACACACACACACACACACACACACACACACACACACACACACACACACACACACACACACACACACACACATTCTCACTGTAATTAAAATCTGTAGTGCTTGATATTATCTTTACCATTTAATATATTTTTTCACTAAAATATTTACTTAGTTTCCTTTAGTACTATCTAATCAGTGTGAGTCTGATACTCTTTTTTTACTTAAATAAATTATAGAACTGTGGAAATTAACCAAATATTAATTATCAAATACTCACACAGGTTACAAGTGTTATGCAGTTTGCATACTTGCAAAGAAACTGAATGTTAATGTTAATACTGCTACATACATGAAAAATGTTCTTATTTATATCATATAACCTGTTCTAGGGCCCTGATCTGAGTTATATTGGACATGTAGCAGGAAGCAAGAAATCTGATAATGAGTAGGCATAAAAACGTGAATAATACTGATAACAAAAGAGTTGTGGTCTGCAATACAATTAGATGCTTGTTTCTCTTCACCTTTTCCTGGCTTAGCTCAGTTTTATGCATACACAGAACACAGCTTGGCATATGGCTTCTTTGCTAATTTGCTCATTGTAGCAAAGTCAGAGGTGTGATTAAGTTATTGATGAAGTCATAATGTTAACAGTGATAAATGGTGCAAAGCAGTATGGCAGCCTTACACCTACTTGCATGGTTGAAATCCCTAAATCACATGAGAATTAAAGTTAACATTGTAGTATGTCGTACAGCACCAATAATCCTGATGCATAAAGACTCAGATCGTGACAGAACAATCTCCATGCTGTCTAGCTTAGTGTAAAACTTGGTGGTCTGTGTCAGATGCTCCACAGGCCCGCTCCTACTTCAGCACACATTCTGTCTTCACTAACAATGAATGGTACAAGAAGTGCCTCCATGTTTTCCCTTTGCCTTGGGATTCCTGATTACTGCTCCCCTTAGTCTAGTGCTTACTGCCATGTTGTTCAAGAAGGACATAAGGCTAATCATAGAAATATCAAACAAAGAAACGTGGGACATCAGATCAAAGCCATATAAACATAATACTGAAAAATATCAGCAAGTAACATCTAGAATAGTAATGCAGTGCTTAAATAAAACTTAAGTATACAAATACAAGAATACAAGCATGAACAACAAATAATAACACTCCCAAAATATTTCAGTTAAAAGTAAAAAAATGTTAAATGTGCAGATTTAATCAATAAAAGTACAGTAATAATCTTTATGTTGCAATAATGGTGAATATTTGCTTCAAGATCTGCTGAACTCATAACAAACTTAACATTCCTGACTGAATACTGTATAACAAATGAAACAAAACAATGGAGTGAAAGAAAATAATTTCACCAACTGCTATACTCCATTGTTCAGGGATTTCCAACCAACTGCTATACTCCATTGTTCAGGGATTTCCACACTCCTTTTACTTAGTATATACTAACTCCAACATTTTCACACAGTCACCACAGCAAACATACCTATCGTTAAGCTAAAATCATCTAAATAATATTCTTTTGTATGGGAACTCAGCTGTCTCAGAATCTCATAACAAATTCTTCATGCTGTATTACTTGACTAAACAGGAATTGATCAATAGCAGTATTCTATGGCTGACCTGTAATACTATAGCAATTCAATGGTTTGCGAATGGTGTGCCTTATGAGGCATTTCTATGAACTTCTGCTGAAGTACAAACTCACACTTAGCATAAATCACCATTACAGCTCTGCAATTTACAGGTGTGTCTGTGTGTGATATGGGTCTTTTGCTATGCAGGCTTCTTAGTATAAGTGACCATCTATTTTTTCATTTATGATGCATACTGTCCTCAGTTGTTGTGTCTTTTGGCTTTTCCCGGTTAGGGGTTGCCACAGCGGAACTCCGGTCCGCTAATGATTAGCAGTAGATTTTTACATGCAGAGTTGCTGGCCCTGACGTACAACCTTCAACGAAGGTATGCCCATTCACGCATGTGTCCACACAGAAGATGCTCTAGCTGAGAATCGAAAAGGACAACATCTTACTGTGAGGTGACAAGGCTACCGCAGCACCACCACCGCAGTTTTGCATACTGTCCTCAGTACAACAAGTATATGACCAAGTAATATTCATCATAAAGACAAGTCCTTACTTTTAATCAAACAAATACTCAGCAGAATAAAAGAACTGGGTAGTACACAACAATAGGTATACAATTAATTTAAATAAGTAGGAGAAGTGTTTGGCAGGCACATGGGGAGCCCCTGCTATGACTACCTTATAAATAACTTACATTTTACATTGTTAAATGAATAGAAATTAAATGGTTGACAGATGTTAGTAAGTTGGAGAACAGTGACTGAGTTTTCAGCAGAATGAGCAAGGTTTGCCTTAACTAATAATACAGCTGATGTCATCTTCCTGGGTTTGAATTCAATTAAAAAAAATTACCAAAACAGGTCAAGTTGACAGCCAAGGCGTGCAACATGAGGGTCACTGGTGACCCCTTTGTTATGTATCTTTGAAATTCAAAGTTAATATATCTATGTGCATATAACTATATATTCAATAATAATTAATAAAGACATTTACATATTTATTTGTCATTATTGAATTGAGTTTCCTTGACTCCCAGCTCATCAGTCTGAATTCTATGAAAGCCAACTCACTGAAACTTCATTGTGCACTTTAACACAGCTCCTGCAGGCGTCATGACTCCTGCTGTCTACACTACATGCAATGGACAAGTCAATATTTGTCGAACCAGACTCAAAAGTCTGAAAGATGATAGATGATAAATTTAAGCCGTCAGTTTTTCAAGCAGTCTTCCAAAAGCACATCATTTAAAATAGATGTACTCTGGAAATTCACAAGTGATTAAAATATTATGTTAAGTGGGACATGTGATTCTGAAATTTATGAGGACATGGAAAGTGCCTAGCTGAAGGGGTATGCTTCCAAATTATTTGTAAGTGAGAGTAATACGAGAAATTAAAGTATTATAAATAAGTATCTTGTGAAAGAAAGACTGTCTGGCAGTACTGAAAGGCAGACAATGGCAATAATTTAGTTGGCTGCAAAGTAATGAAAAATGGCATGTATAGAATGATCAGAGAGAAAATCATCATGAAAAGGAAGGACTCTGCCAAGTGGTATGTGGGAACTGCAGAAACTATTCTCTGTAAAGAAAAGAGGAAAAGAATTACTGAAGCAGCCAGATAACTGTATAAGGTCTGTTCCTATAAAGGGCTGCATTACCTGTAGGAGACTCATTCAGCAGGAGGTACATTCTCTGGAGTTATGTCAAATCAGCATTCTAAAAGTGACAGCACTAAATGTAATAATGTCACAGTCTGCATTGTTCAGTCTAATATGATGTAGCAGTCCATAATGTGGCCAATGTCAGTAGTGACAACCTGTGCAACGGGGATGGGGTGGTGAGTGTATAGCAGGTTCCATGTTTCAGACACACAGCTGACAGATTGTTATACTAGGATATAAAATTCCTCTGTTGTAGTACTTAGAGGGTAAAAGAGGTAGCTTATACACTAATGTAGGTTAGTGAAGCATTGTGGGTCATATCAAGAGATTACAGCTTCAAGAACATTTTCAAGAGGTGGTACTTATCAACAAAAATGAATTGCATATATAACACACTAACATACTTTTTTTAGTCAAACACTGTAAAATTTGATATGGTATATTGTAAGGACATAACTCCCATTATTAAGGGTTAGTTGCTTACAATGCACTTTATAAGAGTCATGGAGTGGTACAAAAGGATGGACATGTGTAGTGATAGTCTGTTACATTCAGAAATCCACTGCATGATGTAAGTTAGAATTGCGCCATAAGTTCTTATTTTCAGCCTGGATTTTCATCTACTTTGTTAGCAGTCCAGCTATGATGCTTCTTGCTAACTGATGTGCATGTCAGAAGCAGATGGTATCGCTTAAGATCAATAGTATGAGGAACCCAGCTGGGAATATGTGAAGTGTATTAGCTAGTCAGTGGGAAGTAGGTTTAAAATTTGTCTGATCCTTTTTCTTTGTTTTTTTTCTTTCATCATGTTTTTATTGTTTTAAAAACATACGCAAATGCAAATATCTTTCAACAGTTTCATTTTGATCTTTATTTTTCTTTGTGACTGTACAGTATAAAAAGAAAAGTTGTAAAAGACATTTTCAAACATTATCTTCAAGGCAAATATGACAAAAATGTGCTGGTCAGAAAGAGTGTGGGGATCATACTATTTAATATGTCAGTGACCAGTGGTCCTAGACATTTATTATTTGAAGTGCTGCACTTACCTCAGAGGATGGACATCAAACATAGGAGGCTGCAGTTCAGCTAGTTCTATAGCAGTGATCCCAACTGACCAGATGTCACAGAGTTCATTGTACCCGCCTTTCATTTCTACTGCTGCAACTTCAGGTGCCATCCTGTGGAAAGCATAAAGCAACAGGTATTTATTCATTTGTCAACACTTATTCCTCTTTAATCAAATACGATCCTCAAGGCTGGTTTACAGGGTCACCCTTACCCATTCAGTAGTTAAGATTAGTACTAGGAGATACAAAGCATGCAAGTAAAAGCTGTAAGAATAAATCAAAGATTATTAAAAGGATCATACTTGACATTTTGTTATACAAGCATCTAAGCTGTGTGAGTTAGTACCATTCACAGTGACAGATTTCATGAACAGAACTCTTCTTTAAAGATGTATTTGTCATGTCTGAATGATGCCTTTACTTGGATCTTAATGTCAACAATAGTGGATAAAGATGTGCACTGAATAAAATGAAAATATCATAGGAATCTTAGGAAATATACAGCATCTGATGAATTTTGTGACCATTATGCCTTCCAAGTATTAGACTATACCTTATATTTCAAGGAGGGCTAGACAGTCAAGCGACGAGTGAATTTTTGAATACCCATACAGTCATCCATTCCAGTGTGAAGGAAGATAATTTATCACACTGCTTGATTTGCTATGAAAGTCTATTCCAGAAGGGGGGAAGACACTGGATAACGAAACTGTTTGGTAAGGCATGTGGGAAGAGTACATTAAGAGAAGAATCCTGTGGTAGATTTAAAATCTGAAGCTACATACTATTTATGAGAAGAAGGCAATGAGATTGAGCTTCCTTGAACAAATATGTCACGTGTGCCTCTATGTCATGCTTAGTAAAGCAAGGCATTAAACAGTGAACTGTAAAGGAGGACACTCAAAATGCAATGGCATGCATTAAAAAAACAAATTTAGTTTTGTGTTTTTAAACTTTGGCCAGAGGAACCTCAGAATTAAATCAGTCAGTAAAGATCACTTCATCAGGAAATGCTATACTATCTTAATAGACACAACAGTAGTTGTATGGCAATAAAGAAAAGAAAAGACAAGGAAATTACCCCCCCCCCCCCAAATACACACACACACACACACACACACACACACACACACACACACACACACACACACACACACACACACACACCAGATACGTGGACAGTTTGGCAGAAAATACTTTGAAGTTGGTGGCAGAAGCAATGCCATAAAAGGCAGTATGACAGCAGATTAATCTCATAGGTGCCTATGTATTCAATCACACATAATATTATTAGCAGCGATGCCTTAGCAGCATCATTCATCATCTATACACATTTACATTAACAGCACATACAACACACCCATTATTAGCAGTTATCGCTTGCCAGCACATACACTCACATTCACTCAAGCAGGTACTGTTATATATTCATACACATACATACACTTACACTTACTGCATTCCATTCATTGCACTCATGACAGATGAATATAATGCTTATCACCTCATATCCTTTAACACTTAGCAGCCCTGCTATTCATTCACACACACATTAGCACTTAGCAGCACTGCTATTCATTCATACACCCATTAAAACTTAGCAGTACTGCTATTTATTCATACACCAGCAGAACTGCTTTTCATTCATACACCCATTAACACCTAGCAGTGCAGCTATTCATTCATACACCCATTAAAACTTAGCAGTACTGCTACCCATTCATGCACTCATTAATACTTAGCAGCCCTGCTATTCATTCATACACCCATTACCACTTAGCAGTACCGCTATTCATTTGTATGCCCATTAACACTTACCAGTACTGCTATCCATTCATGCACTCATTAACACTTAGCAGCACTGCTATTCATTCATATACTCATTAATTCTTAGCAGTACTGCTATTCATTCATACACCCCTTAGCACTCAGCAGTACAGCAACTCCTTCATACACAATTAACGCTTAACAGAACTGCTATTCACTCATGCACCAATTAACACTTAGCAGTACTGCTATTCATTCATAAACCCATTAACACATAGCACTGCAGCTATTAATTCATACACCCATAAAAACTTAGCAGTACTGCTACCCATTCATGCACTCATTAACACTTAGCAGTACTGTTATTCATTCATGCACTGATTAACAGCTAGCCGTACTGCTACTCACTAATACACTCTTTAACACTTAGGATTACTGCTAGTCATTCATACACTCATTAATACTTAAAAGTACAGTTATACATTCATACAAACATTAACACTTAGCAGTACTGCTATTCATTCACAAACCCATTAACACTTAGCAGTACAACTATTCATTCATACACCCATTAGCACTTAGCAGTAATGCTATGCATTCACACACACACACGTTAACACTTAGCAGTACTGCTAGTCATTCATACACTCATTAATACTTAGCAGTACTGTTATTCATTCATATACCAATTAACACTTAGCAGTACTGCTATTTAATACACTCATCCCCACTTAGTAGTACAGCTATTCATTCATATATCCATTAACGCTTAGCAGTACTGCTATTAATTCATACACACATTAACACTTAGTAGTACTGCTATTCAATGATGCGCTCATTAATACTTAGCAGTGCTGCTATTCATTAGTATACCCACTAACACTTAGCAGCCTTTCTATTCATTCACACGCACATAAACACTTAGCAGTACTGCTATTCATTAATATACCCACTAACACTTAGCAGTACTGCTATCCATTCATACACTCATTAACACTCAGCAGCCCTACTATTCATTCGCACGCACATAAACACTTAGCAGTACTGCTATTCATTAATATACCCACTAACACTTAGCAGTACTGCTATCCATTCATACACTCATTAACACTTAGCAGCCCTGCTATTCATTCACATGCACATAAACACTTAGCAATGCTGCTATTCATTCATGCACCCATTAACACTTAGCAGTACTGCTATTCATTCATACACACATTAACACTTAGCAGTACTGCTATTCATTCATACACACATTAACACTTAGCAGTACTGCTATTCATTGTGGGTAGCTGCTGTGGTGCAGCGGGTAGCATTGCCACCTCACAGCAAGAGGTTCTCTGGTTCGATTCTCGGCTGGGGTGCCTTCTGTGCGGAGTCTGCATGTCCTCCCTGTGGTTGCGTGAGGTTCCTTCGGGTACTCCGGTTTCCTCCCACACCCCAAAGACATGCTGTAGGTGGATTGGACACTCCAAATTAGCCTTAAGTGTGAGTGTGTGCGTGTGTGTACCTTCTGTGGAAGGTTGGGCACCAGGCTGGCATCTTGGCACCATAAAACTCCACTGCCAATCATGAGTGGACGGGTGATCCGCTGTGGCGATCCCTAACTGGGAAAAGCCGAAAGAAGAAGAAGAAGAAGTACTGCTACTCATTCATGCACTTATTAACAGCTAGCAGTACTGCTATTCATTCATACACCCATTAACACTTAGCAGTACTGATATCCATTCATGCACTCATTAACATGTAGCAGTACTACTAGTCATTCATACACTCCTTAATACTAAGCAGTACTGCTATTCATTCAGACACCCATTAACACTTGGCAGTACTGCTGTTCATTAATACACTCATTACCACTTAGCAGTACAGCTATTTATTCATACACCTATTAGCACTTAGCAGTACTGCTATTCATTCATATGCTCACTAATACTTAGCAGTACTGCTATTCATTCGTATTCCCATTAACACTTAGCAGTACTGCTATTCATTCATGCACTCATTATCACCTAGCAGTACTGCTATTTATTCATATATAGGTTCATAGGATCATAGGTAGGTACTAGGCTATTGGCCCTAGGGCCTATACAAGCCTAGCCAAAAAGGTACCCTGGCTTTCGCCACCCAAGAAAATTATTTTCCTGTGCTCCTGTCAAGCAGAACCACAGAAGTGATCCCCAGGGTGAATTTCCTATTACCCATCCAATCATCAAGATGTTTCTTGAAGAGTGTTAATGAGGAGCTCTGTTTGACATAGATAGGTAGTCTGTTCCAGAGTATGGGAAGTCTCTGGGACAGCAATCTATCCCTCCAGCATGTTCTGTTTATTGTGGTGACAAGGTTTAGGTCCCTAGAGCATGTAGCTCGGAGGGATTGGGATTTCTTTAAGTGGTGCATGTCCAACAGCTCTGGGTTTGACATAGCTTTGTATGTTAGGCAGAGATGGCCTCTGAGTAGGCGGTATGCGACGGAGTAATGCTGGAGTTTTTTGAGACGGTCTTCGTAAGACATCTGTTTGAGGCCAGTAATCCTCTTTGTGAGGTATTTTTGCGGCCTTTCCAGTTGTTGTAGATGTTTTGTGAGGTACATACCAAAAGGGGCGTTGTACTCTATAATGGGTTTAATGAGTGATGAGTAGATGGGAACAATGACCTCTTTTTTTCTGGATGAGAAACCTTTTGTGATGAGGTGTGCCACGTGGAGGGATTTCCTGACCACTGTGGCGATGTGATTATCAGAGGAGAGACTACTGTCCACCTGTGTCCCAAGGTCTCTTATCAAACTTTCGGTGTTAAGTAGACTACCGCCTATGTGGTAGTTCATGGGTACAGAGTTTTTACTAAAGGGGATGACAATGCACTTTTTGGCATTGAGCTTGAGACCATGTCTTTGACACCAGACATCTGTCTCAGTGAGGCCCTTTTGTAGGATGTCCACATCATTAGGAGTTTCAATTATGGCTCCTAGTTTGCAGTCATCTGCAAATTTAGTTAGCCAAAGACCTTCTGTGTTAGCCTGTACTTCAGAGAAGTAGATACCAAACAGGAGAGGACCCAGGACTGAACCCTGTGGTACTCCACTTGTCACTGGTCTGAAGTCTGATTTGGAGTCTGCTACTTTCATGGTGTGGGTTCTGTCAGTAAGCTAGTTGGCAACCCATCTTATGACATAGGGATTTATACCTAGTTTAGTGAGTTTATCTATAATTCCAGAGTGGGGGATGGTGTTGAATGCCTTGGCGAGATCTAGATAGGCCCTCACCACCTTACCCTCATCTATGGCTTTGGTGACTACTTCAAAGAAGTCTATCAGGTTTAGGAGACATGATCTGCCTTTTACAAACCCAAACTGTGTGGGGTCCAGAGTTTGGAGATCTCCAATGTCTTTGTTTATGAGTTCCATGATGATACGTTCCATGGCCTTGCAGACGAGGCTCGTCAGGCTAATGGGGCGGTAGTTCCCGGGGTCTGTTGTGGCCCCCACCTTTGTGGAGTGGGATAACTGTCATGGTACGCCATTCAATGAACACAAAGCCTGAGGTGAGGCTATGATTGAACATGGTACTTAGGTGGGGGTGCCAGTTCATTCTGTAGTTCATGTAGAAGGCAGCCTGGGATGTTGTCAGGTCCCATGGATGCTGTGTTCTTGGCTTTGGAGAGTGAGGTTTTTACCTGTGCAGCCGTGATTACAGGAACTTTGCATTCTTCCAGTATAAAGATGGGCCCTTTAGGGGGTGAGAGGGGGTAAAGTTAGCACTGAACCTATCTGCCAGGATGTTGGCAATATCAGTTGGTTCTGTATATTTAGTGTCATTGTGCTGTAACTCAGAGCAGATCTGAGTGTTGCCACTGAGATTTTTGACATAGCTATAGAATGCTTTGTGGTTGTCTTTAGAATCAGTGGCAATTTTGTTTTCATAACTAGCTTTAAAGGATTTTATGAGGGATCTCAGTTTCTTACTGAGGCTGACCAGGGAGTTCCTCCAATCATGGGATTTTACTCTTTTTTGCAACAGTTTCTTTCTGTTGTAGAGTTTAAGGCAGAAGACCACCAGATTGGCTTCCATTTTTTGGAGGATAGCATCTTGGTTCTGTTAGGGATAGCATGATCCATGCACTCGTGTAAGTGCTTATAAAGTGCATTTGTGTAGGATTCAGCAGTCGTACCTCTATTGTCCATCTGCATGGGTGTCGTGAAGTTTGCCACTTCTATCTTAAGAAGCGTGAAGTTGGCTTTGGAGAAATTTTTTACGGTTGTTTTCCTAATGGGGGGGGGGTGGGAGCGGGATGTGGATGTCTAGGGTGATTAGCTTGTGGTCGGATCTGACCAACGAGGAGCTGACCTCTGGTGTGGAACACTGGTCACCCATGTTGGTGATGACCAGGTCTAGGATATTGCTGCCCCTGGTGGGGGTGTAGATAAGTTGATCCAAGGTGTTGGAATTGATGATTTCCAGAAAACGTTGAGCAAAAGAGTTGGTACATGAGTAGTTTTCCCAGTTAATGGTAGGGTAGTTGAAATCACCCATTATTAGAGTGTTGGGTTGTACCTTAATATTTTCCAGTGTATCAAGAAAAGAGGAGTGGGAATCCTGGGGTGCTCTCTGGAGCTTTGAAACAGGTCTCTGTCACTGCACAGATGTCAATGTTCTCCATTTTAAGGAGGGCCTCGAGTGAGTGCATTTTGAGGTTTAGACTTCTAGCACTGAGTAGCATTACCCTCAGATTTTGCTTGCTTGTACCTGTTACGGTGGTGAATTTGTCATTTGAACCTTGCCTAAAAAAGGCACTATAGGGGTGGCAAGAGCCTTTGCCAGTATCCGGAATCCCAAGGGCGACAGGTGCAGGCCATCTCTGGCAAAGCAGCGTGGTCTGTCAGTCATGTCATCCCAGGCAGACAGATACTGGATTCCCTTAGAAGAACACCAGAAGCTTAGCCAATTGTTAAAGTCAATCATTTTGTCCTTGTACTGTGGTGTCATTCTGGGTGATGGCAGGATGCTACTCAGGGCTAGGGTAATACCGGCCTGGGTTACAAGATCGGAGAGCTCCTCCATGTCACTCTTCATGTAGTCCAGGGAGGTACGTCTCAGGTCATTCACACCAACATGGACAATATCCTTTAACACTTAGCCGTACTGCTATTCATTCATACACCCTTACCACCTAGCAGTACTGCAATAAATTTATACACTCATTAATACTTAGTAGTACTGCTATTCATTTGTACACTCATTAACACTTAGCAGTACTGCTATTCATTCATACAACCTTAACACCTATCAGTTCTGCTATTCATTTATGCACTTATTAATACTTAGCAGTACTACTATTCATTAGAACACTCATTAACACTTAGCAGCACTGCTATTCTTTCGTATACCCATTAACACCTAGCAGTACTGCTATTCATTTATACACTCATTAATACTTAGCAGTACTGCTATTCAGTCGTATGCTCATTAACACTTAGCAGTACTGCTATTCATTCGTATACCCATTAACACCTAGCAGTACTGGTATTCATTTATACACTCATTAACACATAGCAGTACTGCTATTCATTTGTACACACTAACACTTAGCAGTAATGGTATTCATCCATACGCTCATTAATACTTAGCAGTATTCCCATTCATTCGTATACCCATTAAAACTTAGCAGTGCTGCTATTCATTCATACACTCATTAATGCTTACCAGTACTGCTATTCAGTCGTATACTCTTTAACACTTAGCAGTACTGCTATCCATTCATACACATATTAATGCTTTGCAGTACTGCTATCCATTCATGCACATATTAACACTTAGCAGTACTGCTATTCATTCATACACTCATTAACACTTAGCAGTACTGCTATTCCTTCATACACCCATTAACACTTAGCAGTACTGCTATTCCTTCATACACCCATTAACACTTAGCAGTGCTGCTATTCTTTCATACACCCATTAACACCTAGCAGTACTGCTATTCCTTCATACACCCATTAACACTTAGTAGTACTGCTATTCAATCATACGCTTATTAATACTTAGCAGTACTGCTATTCATATGTATACCCATTAACACTTAGCAGTACTGCTATTCATTCCTACAGCCATTATCACCTAGCAGTACTGATATTCATTCATACACCCTTTAACACTTAGCAGTACTGCTATTCATTCATACACTCATTAGTACTTAGCAGTAATGCTATTAATTCATGCACCAAATACCACTTAGCAGTGCTACTATTCCTTCATGCACCTGTTAGCACACTTTCTGCATGTGGTAATTACTATCAGTAAGCCTGTAATGGAGATTACTATAGAATTGTTTCTGCCCCTGTCATAGAGTGTTTGCTGTTTTTGATACTGAAACAGCAAATCACATATATTTTTGGTTAACATGCATACAACTCACTCCTTCTGCTGAAGAAATGTGTTATACTAATGCATACATGCATACCAAGACAAAAGATAAGCAGCCTATATCCAAAATAACAGCAGCAGTGCAGCATTCAAAGTGAATTTCATGTGCACTGAAAAATGTAGTGATAATAAAGAAAATATGCGGTTTTGTTAAGAAATGTCCTACAGGGAGCTGTATTGGGAATGAAATAATGTATGAGGTTGTGACCATACAGTTGAGCAGATATGCATCAGCAGCTGGATTTTCATGAGTCTATAAAGTAGTATCCACATTTTTCACAAATATGCTATAAACAAATAGATTAGTGGAAAAACATGGTATAATACATTTGAGGAAATGTAACATCAAAATAATATCAGTAGCATACATTTTGTTTTACTCTAGTGTTAACAATCCCTTGACTTTTTTCTTTCCCCCGTATGATTCATATCCTAAAAATGTGGCTTCTGTTTTTAAATTTTGTGCTGTGAGGTATTTGTATTCTGAACAAATGCCATATAATGCATTTATGCAAAATGCAATGCCTAGGGCTTATTTATCTTTCATAAACATGGAGGTTGAATGTGGTGAAGCAGAAACTTGTGCAACATTTCATTTTCATATGTTTGAGCAAATAACACCTATGCAACTGTTCAGGGTATTAAACTTCTGTGGAGCAATGCAATACACTAAATAAAAAAATGCCAAACTGGTCATCAGTGGTTGGGTAAACATAATATTAAAAAATAAAACTCTATTACTCAAGTTAAACAAATGTAAACAGGGGTGCTGTTATTGTTCCTGCAGTTCAGTATGTGTAATAGTAATGTGACAAAGTACACCGGACTGATACAATACCCTCAGGGAGTGATTACCCAAGACAGTAACATATTTCATTGGAATTCTCCACCACACGAAAAAAAGTCAGTGAAATTCCAAAAAGACAATTTAATAAAATGCAAGTCACACACAAGAAACTGCTCTAGTGCTAGAGCAGTTTCTTGTGTGTGACTTGCATTTTATTAAATTTCACTGGCTTTTTTTTTCGTGTGGAGGAGAATATTTGACTGAAGCTGTGGTATTTAAATATTTCATTGGAATATTGCATTTGATAGCATTCAAGTAGCAGTAGAAAATCCAGAGTTGTAGCTATATTGCTCACTAAATAAATTGGCTGGCTGCATGTGTGATCCATTAGTAATTTGAGTGAAACAGGATGTAAAGTCCAAACCACCTTTCAGCCACTGTTGTTAAGTAATTACCCACCAACCAGCAGACGTTATCAGGGTGTACTGTAGACTTTATACAAATAAATTGTGCATTCTAGTTTCAACTTTGATTATTACTGCTGGGAAGACAGTTTCTGTGATCACCTTGGGGAACCAGATATAACTTTTCCTGGTGCACAGACAAGGGCTTGGATCCTTGATTAAACAGAGTCACAAAGTAGCACATTGAAGAGTTGAGGTGGTTACTATATAAATGTTCCTACGCATAAGTAACTTTGCACAGGAGCTGTATTCTGTGACAGGGACACCAGTGATAGCTTTTATACCATGCAGCTACTCACTGTGGACTATTAAACAGTGGGTGTACACTGGGGCAGTAATGTCACAGGGCAAAAGGCTTACTTCTTCTCTTAACTGGAAACACAAGCTTAAAACATTGGAAATTAACAGCACCATTTCTAGTCTTAAGCATACATCATGGTTATTTAAACCTTCATTTCACTTGGCAGAGCCATTTTTGTCTATGAAATATGTTTACAGCGACCAGGAACAGAGTCCAAACACTAAATACACAATCCATATATATTAAATATAAAATTCAATAAATATACAGTAACACTCAATACAGTAAAGTATAATAAATTAATGGCAATAAGCTGATTTTAACGTTCATTATCTATCTAGTGCTTTTAATTTTAAAAAACAGGTGATTGAAAAGGATTAATTTAAATCTGGCCACTGGGTTGCATTAGTCCTAAGTTGCCATAGGGCCTCATGTCTTTCAAAGTGTAAAGGCCATGGTCCACCCCTTGGATTAGTTTGTAAGGGTTCAATCACAGTAAATTTAAAAGTGTGGCCTGGTAGTTCATTGCAATGTTTCGCTAGGGCATTTGTATCCTTTTTAATATCCCTTTTATATATATATATATATATATATATATATATATATATATATATATATATATATATATATATAATATATATATTTATATATTACTGTATATTTATTGAATTTCAATTTTAATACATGTGAATTATTTTTAATATTTGTATATTAACAAGTTTTAAAATTGGTTTTAAAAAATAATTGCATATTCTTTGAAAATGAGTTTTTCATCCAAACTGTAGGGGTTTCAATGGGCTCCCCTTGCGGTGGCATATATGCCAATATGGTTATGCTGCAGTGGGAGAAATTTTTTTTATTTAATTCACAATTTTATACCCATTGCAGAATGTATGTATGATTTTTGGATGATATTTTTATATTTTGGGATGGGTCTGAAAGCATAACTGGTGAATTCTTGAATTATATTGATAATTCGACACCTTTTCAGATATTTACTCACACAATTGGCCTGAATGAAATTTCTTATTTGGATGTCAGGTTGTTAAAGAATGTTCCCTCAAAAAAGTTCCTATTGGAGATTCACCGGAAAGAAACATATTCCAACAGTTTCTTACATTTTGATAGCTCTCATCCATATAAGCAAAAAAGAGCGGTAGTGAAGGGGCTGTTCGTAAGAGCTGCCCGGATGGTTTCTTGCTTTAACGCTTTCCTTAATGAATGTGAGCTGTTAAAAGATACGTTTCTGTAAAGGGATTATCCAGTGGAGTTGGTTAATAATTTAATGTTGGAAGTCATTAATAAAAGGGAGAGGGTTTTTTTCAGGCTATTTTAACTATTGAGGGTAGGCAATTGGAACTTAATACACGTTCAGCTTTTATTACAACTTATAATCTGGCAAGTAAACAAATTATGGATATTCTTTTTAAAAACTGGGTTATTTTGTCATCCTGTAGTGAGGCTAGACAATGTGTTGGAGAAAAACCTATTGATGTCTACAGGAAGGGTCAATCTTTGAAGAATATCTTTGAAAGTGTTGGCCATGTACACATGAAGGGTTACATGAAAAAATGTTGCCTGTGTAGTTATTATGAGTATATAATGGAAGGGTCGTCTTTCAGTATAAATGGGGTGAAGGTTACTCTTAAGAAAATGTGTAGTTGTTACACTGATAAAGTGGTGTATTGTGCTTTTTGTAACAAATGTCCCTGTTTTTACACTGGAAAGACAGAAAGGAAGCTATAAAATCATGTTTACGAACATCTAAGGGATATTAGACTAAAAAAGGATATAAATGCCCTAGCAAAACATTGCAATGAACTACCAGGCCACACTTTTAAATTTACTGTGATTGAACCCTTATAAACTGATCCAAGGGGTGGGCCATGGCCTTTACACCTTGAAAGACATGAGGCCCTATGGCAACCTGGGACTAATGCAACCCAGTGGCCAAGTTTAAATGAATCCTTCTCAATCACCTGTTTTTTTTTAATTAAAAGCATTAGATAGATAATGAATGTTAAAATCAGCTTATAGCCATTCATTTATTATACTTTACTGTATTGAGTGTTACTGTATATTTATTGAATTTTATATTTAATATATGTGGATTGTTTTTAATATTTGTATATTAACAAGTATGGGAGGCTTTTGTGGATTTAGGCTTAAATATTAGGTTAGAATTGTCTCTTATTTAATAATTTAGTGTATATTACACTATATGGGTTCTATGTTATATATTTTATATGAGGTTAGGTTTTGAATGTATGCTTTATACTTTTTATATATTTTTTATATGTAGTATATCTATTGTTTTATATAGTAATAGTGTGAAGGGCTGTAATCATGTATTATAATATTTCATGAATTATTAATGATTATAGAGTTGTGATTGGTTTAACAATGATGTATGGGTTATTTAAATAGGATGTTTAATGGACTGTTCTTTTATCTTGATAAAGTCTCCAAATTCGGAGACGAAAGCGCTTGATCTCCTTGAGTTATTAATTTTATTCATCATTAAAAGTTTTAAATATATATAAATATATTTTTGAATTTTATATTTATTTAGTGTTTGGACTCTGTTCTTGGTCGCTGTCTACCTGTGGATTGGTTTGTTGGTGTTTTACTTCATTTATTTGTGTGAATATGGCATCGGAGACCCAGGGGATGGACTCCCAGCAATCTTTATTTTCAGAACCATTTGGACAGTTCATTGAGAGCATTTTGACTCAGCTAGAATGTATAATCCAGAGGTTGGATCATATTGAGCATGCCCAAGTGACGTCAGCTCCGAATGGAGGATGGAATTAAGAAGTTTTGGCTTCTACAGCTAGTCTGGTTGATGGTGACAGTTCCAGTCTTCATTTTCTTAATGAAACGAATACAGAGTTAAGGCAAGGAAGTCGGAGAGTGCACAACAGTCCAATTTTGAACAGCCAGCTGGCAGCAAGTGGTTTGGACAATTTGGGTTTATTAAATGCGACTTCTACTAACCAGCATTCATCAAATGGGGTGAATTCAGTGAGGCAAAATGTACGTGGAGGCTCTCAGATAAATTTAAATGCTCCTATGAATATGAATGAATAGTTGGAATACAATCCAGCCTTCTTTATGAATGAACCTGTAAGTATTTCTTCTTATACTAATAATTTGCAAAAACTGGATCACCTTTTACTTAAAATAAAAAAGTACAATTAGACAATGCCTATTTTAAAGAATGTCTGAGGCTTAAGGTGGTACCTAAGGAGTTGCGTATGTGGCATTTCCCCACAGGATTGGTGACTGATTCAATTTTGCATAAGGAATTGATTTTAATGTTTGACAGACATGGCTTCGAATACATGGAGCTTGTTGTCAAGCATAATGAACTGTTATTAACTGACTTAATGAAGGAAGCAACAGATTTGGATGTGAAAATTGTACAAGATGTTGCACATGAGGAAAATTTATATGATTACAATAGAATTTTTAAAAGCATTGAGCATGAAATGGCCTCAATAAAAAAAACAGGAAAATGAAGAAAATTGAGAGGGATAGGGCCCAATATAATGCCAATATGGCCTACCCTCAGCCCCCTAGGTCACAAGCTTGGAATAGTGACTTAAATTTAGATTCTTCATCTTCAAATAACCAGGATTCTTTTTTGGACCAAGAAAAATTTCCTCCATTGAGGAGGTCCAAGAGACAGATACAATCAGAATGTTCAGGGTCAGGGGACATTTTCTATGAACAGGGGTCAGGGAGGTCAATCCACTTATCAGAGGGGTGGACGTCGGGGTTGGAATTAATTTTACAAGGACAATTCTTTGATAAATGTTCCATTTTTAAAAACTCAAAAGGTGATTTTAATGTGTTTAATTTTTCTTCTGCACAAATTGATGTTAATGACTGTGATTTAAGGCTTGACGTTTGTTACTGTCAAGAATTAAGATTTAGCTCATACATTAATTGACTTAATACATTTTGCGAGGAAGTTAAATTTGAATGTTTTATTTAAATCTGTTAAGCATGTGAGTAACCCCTTACACATTTCTAGCACCTATAATCTACCCATTCATCCCTCTTCACTTACTTTTGAAAGGTTGTGTGAAGTTGATGTGAGGAATTTACAGAAGAAAGTTTCTTATACTAACCTTAGTAAGGGTGAGTTGGATGGCTTAACTAAACTGAGGTTGAATAAGGACATGAGGGTTATTAAACCAGATAAAGGTGGAGGGATTGTAATTATGGACTTGTGTGATTGCAATGTATGAATAAGGAAAATCTTGGATGGGATGCATATAAGAAAATATCTTTAAATGAACTAAATGGTACTTATAATAAAATTCGAAATGAGCTTAATGACTTATTTATAGAGGGTTCCATCTCTACTGATGAATTTAATTTTTTGTTGGTTCCCCATCCAAGAACCCCACGTATTTTTGGTTTACCCAAAATACATAAGAGTGTTTCAGACCCACTTATGTATCCAATTCTGGACGGTGGAGGTTCTATCACTTATCCCCTTGCTAGATATTTGGATATTAAGCCAAAATCTCTTGTAGCTGATGAACCGAGTTTGTGTAAAGATTCATGGGATTTTTTATTGAGGATTAATAATTTGGAATTTGTTGACACCGATGTCTTTATTACTATAGATGTTAAAGATCTATATACCTCGATACCCCATGATATTGGGGTGGAATGGGTGTGTGAATATCTATAACAAAGAGGGGTATCTCAGCCTAATATTAATGTTTATGAACAGTTATTTTAATTGGTTTTAAAAAATAATTGCATATTCTTTGAAAATGAGTTTTTCATCCAAACTGTAGGGGTTGCTATGGGCTCCCCTTGCGGTGGCATATATGCCAATATGGTTATGCTGCAGTGGGAGAAAATTTTTTATTTAATTCACAATTTTATACCCACTGCAGAATGTATATATGATTTTTGGATGATATTTTTATATTTTGGGATGGGCCTGAAAGCATAACTGGTGAATTCTTGAATTATATTGATAATTCGACACCTTTTCAGACATTTACTCACACAATTGGCCTGAATGAAATTTCTTATTTGGATGTCAGGTTGTTAAAGGATGTTCCCTCAAAAAAGTTCCTATTGGAGATTCACCGGAAAGAAACATATTCTAACAGTTTCTTACATTTTGATAGCTCTCATCCATATAAGCAAAAAAGAGCGGTAGTGAAGGGGCTGTTCGTAAGAGCTGCCCAGATGGTTTCTTGCTTTAACGCTTTCCTTAATGAATGTGAGCTGCTAAAAGATACGTTTCTGAAAAGGGATTATCCAGTAGAGTTGGTCCAAAATTCAGGGCTAACAACTCTCTACCTCACGTTGAACAGTGGCCCCCTCTTCAATTCTCTGCCCCTTCCCTATCTGTCTGCCCCAAAATCCATATTCATCACTCCTCAAATACATATCTTCTTCTTACATGGTTATGCCCTACCTACATATACTAAAACTCCCCAAAATCCTCTCTGATCCAATGCTGATGATCACATACTGGAGCTCTGATCCCTGATCTGACTTTTAACTGTAGGAATCTTACTTTATTGAGATATTTTTCTTTTCTTACCTTGTTTCTACTCTTTTTTGTCTTTTTTTTTTTACCCTTTTTACCTCGTTTTTTTGTTTTGTTATTTTTATTATATAACTTGTTATAATGCTCAGCATGTATGATGTAACCTGTTTTGTGTATTATGTTGGATGTGTACTGTATTTGTATAACTTGTTTTCTCTTTTCTCTCCGCTCCGCTGAAAAAATGGACCTGGTCAGTCGAATTTCGGTTATAAATAATTTAATGTTGGAAGTCATTAATAAAAGGGAGAGGGTTTTTTTCAGGATATTTTAACTATTGAGAGTAGGCAATTGGAACTTAATACACTAACTAATGAAGTGAGTATGGTGTGTAATACAATTTTTGAGGCACAGAGTAATACTAGTTTAAATAATGTTAATTTTCGTTCAGCTTTTATTACAACTTCTAATCTGGCAAGTAAACAAATTATGGATATTCTTTTTAAAAACTGGGTTATTTTGTCATCCTGTAGTGATGCTAGACAATGTGTTGGAGAAAAACCTATTGTTGTCTACAGGAAGGGTCAATCTTTGAAGAATATCTTTGAAAGTATTGGCCATGTACACGTGAAGGGTTACATGAAAAAATGTTGCCTGTGTAGTTATTGTGAGTATATAATGGAAGGGTCATCTTTCAGTATTAATGGGGTGAAGATTACTCTTAAGAAAATGTGTAGTTGTTACATTGATAAAGTGGTGTATTGTGCTTTTTGTAACAAATGCCCCTGTTTTTACACTGGAAAGACAGAAAAGAAGCTATAAAATCATGTTTACGAACATCTAAGGTATATTAAACTAAAAAAGGATATAAATGCCCTAGCAAAACATTGCAATGAACTACCAGGCCACACTTTTAAATTTACTGTGATTGAATCCTTATAAACTGATCCAAGGGGTGGACCATGGCCTTTACACCTTGAAAGACATGAGGCCCTATGGCAACTTGGGATTAATGCAACCCAGTGGCCAAGTTTAAATGAATCCTTTTCAATCACCTGTTTTTTTTAAATTAAAAGCATTAGATAGATAATGAACGTTAAAATCAGCTTATAGCCATTCATTTATTATACTTTACTGTATTGAGTGTTACTGTATATTTATTGAATTTTATATTTAATATATGTGGATTGTTTTTAATATTTGTATATTAACAAGTATGGGAGGCTTTTGTGAGTTTAGGCTTAAATATTACGTTAGAATTGTCTCATATTTAATAATTTACTGTATATTACACTATATGGGTTCTATGTTATATATTTTATATGAAGTTAGGTTTTGACTGTATGCTTTATGCTTTTATATGTGTTTTTTATATTTAGTACATCTATTGTTTTTTATAGTAATATTGTGAAGGGCTGTAATAATGTATTATAATATATCATGAATTATTCATGATTATAGGGTTGTGATTGGTCTAACACTGATTTATAGGTTATATAAATAGGATGTTTAACGGACTGTTCTTTTATCTTGATAGTCTCCGAATTCGGAGATGAAAGCACTTGATCTCCTTGAGTTATTACTTTTATTGTTTTTTATTCATCATTAAAAGTTTTAAAAATATATATATATATTTTTTAGTTTTATATTTATTTAGTGTTTGGACTCTGTTCCTGGTCGCTGTCTACCTGTGGATTGGTTTGTTGGTGTTTTACTTCGTTTATTTGTATGAAATATGTTTATTATAAATGTTAGGGATTTCAGTTTGATTGGGCCACATATGTACTATAACTGCAAGAAATTAAAGCTTACATTTGCATACAACATCCTGATGGTTACTAATAAAGGGGCTTAGCCAAAAGACTGCTTAGAATCTGAGATTAGAAACTGTACAGAACAGTTGTGTGGACCGGACAAAAGCAAACTCTTCTACATGGTGATGTCTGGAGACGTGCCATATCAACAAGCATGATCTGCATGAATATGATAATTGATTACTTGTTTTGATTGTTTCTGTAGCAGTAACCTTGCAGTGCAGTGCAAATCTAAGCAGACTGGTTTCAAGCACTGCTGTTCAAATTGTTTTTACTTCTACTGAAGCAATATTGCCTTGCACTGAGGCTCATATGTTCTTATTATGTAGGCAGTGTGGGCAATCATATAGAGCCCAGTTATGCAAATCTGAGTGTTTATTGGGTGGATCTGCCACCCTACTCTGTAAGGCCCTACTGATTACTCCAGAAGTAAATATCTGTGTACTCCCTGAAATGACAAGGCACAGCCTGAAAGAGGTGACTGTGCTATGGTTTTTTTGACATGCTCTCTAAGAGGTCTTCTTTTTATTGCAATTAAAGTTGACGTCTTTGCAGTGAGATATTTTATTATTACTAGTATTTCTGAGATGAAGGGGTCATGTAGGACAACATCTTTCATAGCCCCGAAAGCTAGGCAGAGATCACAATGAAAGCACATGTAAAGGAAATTAGCAACTTGAATTTTTAGTTAGAAAATGCTGCAGTCTTTCTACCTGGGCATGGAGTTTAGCATGGTTCATTGTAAACTGCACATTGTATTATTCATTTTATTAGCACGACAAGGATTACATCTTCATTATAGATCTAGGGGATATAATTTTGGTAACTAATTGGACAAGGTAGAAGAATTTTATAAATGTATGATTTTTTTAATGTTAAATTAAATTAAATTAATTTATGATGATTGAAAGACAGTTTATTCATTATCAATGAAGGTATCTAGATCTTGAATGACTGTATGTGTCTCATATGGGGTCCTGTTTAAGTGGCAAGTAGGTTAGATTTGTTTTCTACAAGTAACTGCACTAAATGTTTTGGCACTAAACTTGACACCATGGTTAGTACACAAAGCATTTGTTCTGGCAAGCTGTCTTGAAGGATATCAGTATCTGTGGAGAAGTCAGTAGCAGCCCACAATTTAATCATTGGCAAACATGGTTAGCCACAGACCTCTGAAATATTTCACATTGTAAGAGTGATGCTGAAGAAGGGGGGACTCATGACAAAGTCCTGAGAGACACTACAAGTGAAATGCTTTGTAGGTAAAAAAGAATCTGTACTGAAGGTTTTAGCAAGGTCCAGATAAGCAGTTTGAACATAATGGAAATTGTAAATGGGATCCATTATATTGTCAAACAATATGCTAGAGTAAGGAGACATCTACCTTTCATAATGCTAAAGTGATTAGGGTAAAGGATTTGAGGAACACCAGTCCATTGCTCATAACTTTGACCAAGATATGTCCCACTGTTTTAAGTATGATACTGGTATGCCTAATTTGATGATAGGTTCCAGGATCTGGGGTGGAGATGCCCTTATGGAGGGGCACCAAAATGGCAATTCTCCATAGGTCAGTCACAAACACTGTGAAGAGATTAAGGCTGACATGTTTTAGGATGGGCCCAGCAATACTGCATTTTATTTTAACTAGACTGTAGAGTGTTATATTGCCTAGGGCCGTAGAACTACCATTTTTGGTTTTGGCTAGATCATTTGGGATCTGATCCATAGTGATTTTGGGCTAGGGAAAGTTTAGTGTTTCAGAGAAAAGAACACAGGGGTGAGTGGGGTGCTGAAGTTGGAATTAAATTTGTAAGTAAAGAAGTTGGCTGTGACTCTGGTTTCAGAATAGGTAGTATTGGTCAAAACAAGCTTGTTACAGTGGTGGATGTTTCTTCTAATCTTCCTAATATTGTTAAAAAAGGCCTTATGGTTATCCTTAGAGTAGATGGCTACTTTAATTCCGTATCCTCCCTTAGGCTTCCTGATAGTGTCTTGTGTTCTTGCCTAGCTTGCTTAAGTGCCTTCTTATGGTGGGAGGTGGAGAATCTTTTATACAAAACAAGATGTTTTTTTCCTCTTATTATGGAGTTTTCTTATAAGGCTTCATTTGTGAATTTCCTATTATATGTATGCTAAATGGGGACAGAGTTCTGTATGCACTGGCTTAGACGAGTGTAGAAGTCCATGGTATATATCTAATGGCATTAGTGACTATGTCAGCAAAGTGGGGAGTGCATATTTGGTTAGTTTTTGAGTAATCTCTGACTTTGGTAGAAATATTGGGGAAGATATCACTAGGTTTTAGAGAGAATATAACATTTTGGTAGTCAGATTTGAATAAAGAAAGAATAACATTAGTAGGAATACAGGCAGAAGCAACATTTAAATGTACTTGATCAAGTATGTTGTTACCTCTGGTAGGAATTATGTGATCTACAGAGTTAGTAGTGATAAAACTAAGGAACCACTGGCAATATTTATTATTTGTTGTAAAAAAAGTTCCAGTTAATGGATGGGTAGTTATAGACACCCAGGATTAGCAGATATAGAATTCATCTTATCAGTGTACTGACCATAGTCATTAGTGGACAGTAAAGGGGGCTATAGTTGACAACACTGTAATCACTGACTTTATTTAGTGTGATTAAGATATGCAGGTCTTCAAAACCGAAGTCATGAGAGATCTGGTAAGAGGTAACTGGTGTGGCAGATAAACGGGAATACTCCCCTGCCATTCCCAGACAGTCTGAATAACCAATAGCTGCAGTACTCTGGTATGGAGGGAGTGTTGTCAGTATACTGAATTAAGTGTCAGTAACTGCACAGATATGCATATGTACATGTATATATATATATATATATATATATATATATATATATATATATATATATATATATATATATATATAATAGATGTGTGTGTGTGTGTGTGTGTATGTATGTACATGTTTGAGTGTCAGGAAGGCCTCACATTTTGGGCAATGTTTTGTTTAGACTCCTACAGTTTAGCAGTATCATATTAATGTAAGCCTGATTAAAATGTGCTAGGTTAGAATGTCCAAGAGATAGCCCTTGCCTAAATTCACTTTTGGAGCTGATGTGTTAGTCAATATGCAGAAGCCCTGAGGAGAGGGATGCAGAGCACTCCTACTGATCATCACCTCCCATAATAACACACACTAGATCCCTCTGGAACAACACCTGTTAGTCAATTTTTGAAGTCAATTATTTTGTTTTGGAATTGTGGTATCATTCTCAAGAAGGCAAGTGCCTTTCCTGTTTTGGGTGTATGCATGGAGAGCTTAATCATGTTTCTCTACATCTCCCCTAAGGTGGGACATCTAAGGTTATTCATCCCAGTTTGGGCAACTACTAGGTCAGATTGAGAGCTCTGGCCATGTCATGATTGTTGGTAGAAGAGCGACAACTATGACCTGTCTTTCTCTCAGCCTGGTGAGGGAAACATCAATGTGTCTGACTGGCATTATCTATTACTAGTATGCTGCTATGTGTGGCCACAGCCTCTGGAGACCTTGTGGATGTGAGTTTGAAATTGCAGCAACTGCTCTTACGTGTGAGTGAATGTGGAGATCAGTGTGTATCTGCGGGTATAGTAATGAGTGGTTGAATTTTTCCTAAGCAATACTTAGGAGGCTTAGGTAATGGTTTCTTTACAACCTCAGCATATGCATATCGAGTGTTGAATTGTTGCAATGTGGTGGTACGTAGCTTACAAACATATGTGGTGTTTGAGAGGATAGCTTTCAAACTCAGTAAGTATTTGCAGCTCTCAAAAATTGCATCAATGTAGGATAAGAATAAAGGGTTATCAGTAAACATTAGGCAGTTGTTGCACTGTCACAGACTGTCTACTCTAAGTAGACTTTCAACAAAAGAGAAAAGCCAAAGAAAACCCACATTGACAGGAGCTAGTGAGTAATCATAAAATTTGCTAACTACTTAACCAGATGAATTGCCACAGGGGTAGAAGAGAAGGAGCCATGAATTCAGTGGTGCTTCACCTATTCACTTCTACCTGGATATTACTATTGCTGTTCTCCCTACAGCTGTAAGCAGATAGTAATCAATGCCCCTGTGCACCTTCTTCATAAGCATCAAAGCAGCACTATTAACTCCAAGCATATTCCTGAGAAGCAGTTTGCAGGATTTCCAGAAATTAGAAATATTGTCTCAGATGTTGCTGGGATCAGAAGGCATGTTGTTGTATCCTCTCTTCATAGATGCACCCAATCAGAAACAGATAGGGGTCAATATCCCTCTGTTCCTTCTCTCACCAGGAGAAAAGCAGTAGCACCATTCCCAAATTCCTAAATTGATTCAGTACTCTGAAGGAAGGTAATCAATGTAACTCTGCCCTTTCTCTTATTCAGAGCAAGCCAGCAACAATAACCAAAGACTAGTTCCTGAGAAAAGGTTTGCAGGCTCGCCAGTGATCTATAGTTTCACCCCAGATGTTGCAGATTTTAAAACTATGTTGTAATGGTGTTTAGTGCTGTTGGCATTGCAGTGTGCACCTAGTGGGTGTGAAGATATCAGCTTATTGAGTCTTCCTAATACGACCTTATAGTGTTGACTAGTATGAGCAAATGATATGACTGGTAGAATCAAACAAGGGAACATATAATACAAGATTAGTATTTAGCCTGGTAGACACTACTTGACATTTTTTTATAGAATCTACAAGGGAAATCAAACTTTGAAATAATTAATGCTACTAAGTATATGATCGAATGGAATGTTATCCAATTTGCTACATATGTTGTCTTTAAGTGAGGTGCTTGATAGGCAAAGGATTGAGAACATGTCTCCATATGCACACTTGGAACATCCAACAACCCCATCAAGGAGGATCACAAATACCTGATAGAACTGTAAGGGCCATTAGCTCCTTCCGATATGGGTGAACCTAACTTATGTATGGCTTAGTACAGTACAATCTTAAAGGGGATATGAGACTGAACTGGCAGCCAGTAGAGGTTGAGTACAGCCATAATATTACTTTGACAATTAGTACAGCCTGTATGTAACTGGACTGTGGAGTTCTGCAAAGTTGTACCAGTTGCAACAGGTCTACTTGAGTGTTAGGAAGTTCTAAGTACAGGGAGCTACAGTAATCAAAATAGGAAACAACCAGGGTAACAACAATTTTAGACAGGTCCTGTGGAGGGGGAAGGTGTTTAATACAGTCAAATGGAAATATGTTGACTTGACAGACTTGACAATAGATGTCCCTGATCTCAAAGAATGAATCTGCTGCTGAGTACCATGCCTATGTCTCACACGGTGTCCATAGATTCCATCTTACCTCCACTAATATAAATTATGTTTAGTTTTAAAAACTGACAGCTGCAATTTCTTAAAGTGGTGTGAGCAGCCATACTTTGTATGTGTTGGATGTGTTACGTTTTGGGTGATTACTGGTTATCCAAACTTGGACATATTCTATATCATCATCAAGTAAATCCATAGTAGACATCATGTAACAGAGGAAGGAGTGGTAAAGCTGGGTGTCAGTGGTATCTGTCCTGCACTATACATATAACTACTAATGCCTTCATCTAGCACTGAAAGTCATAGTTGTAGGTTTATTTTATCTATTTTATCATACAAAATACCTCAATTCTTTATAATTATTCACATATAAGAAGGTACAATCCTGCATTTTAGATCTCAACAAAAATCATGAAATAGGCTCATAGGATCATGTGAGGTTACTAGGCTAATGGCCCTGGGGTCCTTACAAGTGTAGCCAAGAGTTTATCCTAAAAAGAAACCTCAGTGAGTACCTGTTACCCCTGTCAATGAGGGACACAGGAGGAACCCCTGGGGCAAATTTGTGGTTTCCATACACTCATCAAAGTTGCACTTGAAGAGGGTCAGCGAGGTGCTCTGTTTGACATGTATGGGAAGTCTATTCCAGAAACAGGGTAGCCTCTGGAAACAAACCTGTCACTCCAGCAGGTGTTGTTGAAGTCGCATATTAGATTCAGGCCTTTTGAGTGGGTAATGCGTGAGGAGTTAGACTTACGGATATGGAGCATCTCTAGTAGGGCAGGGTCTGAGATTGTCTTGTAGGCAAGACACAGATCACCCCTGAGCAATCTGTATGACACCGAGGAGAGTGATAGTGATTTCAGCCTATCTGCATAGGACAGGTGTTGGAGGCCATGGATTCTCTTTGAGAGGTATTTCCATGGCCTTTCCACTTGGTACAGATGTTTAGAGAGGTACATACCAAATGGGGCGTTATACTCACTTACTGGTCTAATGAGGGAATAGTACAGAGAGGTAATAACCTCCTTTTTTTCTGGATGTAATACCTTTACTTATGAGATGAACCAAGTAAAAGGCTTTTCTGACCACTGCTGCTACATGTTGGTTTAATGTGAGGTTGTTATCAACCTGAATGTCCAGGTATCTTACCACAGGTTGTGTGCTTAGAGGGTTGCCTTTGATGTGGTAATCAGTAGAGGTCATGTTTTTGCAGAATGGTATGATGATACATTTTTTTTGCATTTAGCTTGAGGGCACGACTTTGGCACCAGTCATTAGTTGCTGTGAGACCCTCTTGCAGTATGTTAACATCATATGGAGCATCAATGACAGCACCCAACTTACAGTCATCTGCATCCTCTGAGGGGGGCTGTGGTGTGAAGCTACAGATACCCTCCCTTAGGAAGTTGTAGTCAGCTTTTGAGAAGTTATTTAGCTTGATTATGGCTGTGGGGGATTGGGTGGGATAGAAACTTCGAATGAGACAGTCCGATGATCTGATCTCCCCAGGGAAGAACATACTATGGGAGTGGTGCAGTGGTTGTCCATGTTGGTGAGAACCAAATCCAGAATGTTATCTCCCCTTGTGGGGGATGAGATGAGCTGGTCTATTGCATTGGAATTGATGAAGTCAAGGAATTGTTGACAGAGTGCATTAGTGCAGGAATAGTTCACCCAGTCTATGGTGGGGTAGATGAAGTCATCAAGGATCAGGGTGTTAGGGGGTACCCTGATGTAGTCAAGTAGATCCAGGTAAGAGGAGTGGGTGCCCTGAGTCATGGAGGGGGTGTCTATAGCTGGCTATAACTTGCATGGGTGTCTTGCCAACTGTCAGTTGCATCTGGAGTAGTTCCAGTGCGTCATGCTGACAAACCAGTCTGGAGGTATGCCTGTCCTTAATGAAGATAAAGACTCCACCACCCTTAGTCTTCCTGACCTCATTTTGGGATCAGAATGTGTGGAATGAAGTATAGCTTGATAAGGCAGGAGTGCTCCCCGCAGCTCTGAACCAAGTTTCCATGACTACACAGACATCAGCATCTTCCAGTGCAAGGAGAGCCTACAGTGAGTTCATTTTCAGGTTAAGACTCCTAGCATTAAGCAGCACGACCGTCAATTTACTTTTTGACAGAAAATATTTCTATTTTCAGTACATTTGGATATTGTAGAATAGTGACCTGTGTTGTACCTTTAAGAAGTATTTCCAAGGACTGAAGGTGCATATAAATAGCAAGCACGTGCGAGCTTCAGTGCCATTTTGAGAAGTGCAGTCAGAATGTGAACGTGCATACGTATGTTAACTAGTTTGTATATAAGTTAATGCTACTTAGCCTCATTTCTTATGTGTTTGTATATTATAAAGCTGCTTGAACAAGAACCCACAATGTTCGTCTACATCATCCTGACTAGACAAGCAACAGATATCATTTGCCTATTAACTGGGTTCTTCCTTGTGACATTCTCCAGGTAAAGTCTTTCATATAATCATAATTTTTTCCAACTCTTATTCTTTTCAATATGCTTTCTTGCTGGCCTTCTCTCAGAATTTTTCTTCCTTCCTTCTTCCATATAACAGTCACACAACACTTTTTTAGACCATAACTTTCTTTTTTATTTGAACCTTATTCATAAGTTCTAACTTCTTATATTTTCATTGCCCTCCAAGTTCTCCTTCATTAACTTTGCTTTATATTACTTTATTTCCTGCTTTCCAGATTTGAATTAATGTGCCATATTTTGACAGCAGCAGATATTTTACATGTGCATTATTCCATTAAAATCAATATACTTATAAGAAAGCAAAATAAAACTGGTTGCACCACATGTAACCCTTCATTTGTTCTGGTGATACAACACAACTGTTTAGTAGGATTTCATTAATCTAACTTCAAATGGTTTTGTATTAAAAATGCATTTGCTAAGAATTATCATGCTTATCATCTTCTCTATCACTTGTTGTTTTCTGTTTTGTTTTCTTTACCTGATGTAAAGCTTTATTTGCCCTTTGCCTACTTAATGTTGTTCAATCTCTGCATGTATATTATTTCTTGAATAATCTACCTGAAAGTGATCTTGTCCACCACACCTTGCTCATGACTTAAATCAACTTTATTATTTCTTGCCTACCTGCAATCTGCACAAAAGCCCTATCACATTTTACTTTAATAGTCGCCATACAATGGAAAAAAGAAAATAACATTTTTAGGCTTGCCAGCATATCATAGTAATTACTTAATATTGCTCACAAAAAACGTAACTATCCATACACCTTAATTCTCTGTCAACAAGTAACTCTACTTCTCCTTCCCAGCTTCCAGTCCACAACCACAATTAGCTTTTTATCTTCCTTAATCTAGACTTCACAGAAAACATATTGGTTAATTCTTAAATAATAATGCCCATATGTTTGCTAGGTAGGCTCACTGGACATACCTACTCTCTTTTCAGGGGCAACCTGGGAACAATGTCTGGTTAAATGACTTGCTCAAGGTCACGTAACAGGCAAGCCAGAGTTGAGGGAATCAAACCCTGTATCACAAAAAGTATAGCTCATAGCCTTAACCTGCTGCTCAACTGCCATAGATGTTGCTACATGTTCTTGGCATGCATTTGGACACTACATTTACCAAGTCATAACACACAGAAATGATCTCAATGTCCTCTTTCTTTACTTAATTCAAACAGATGATAAACTTGTATCAGTGCTGCTCTGTTCTCTAAACACAAATCATGTAAGATTTCACAGTAAAAATGCACATTCCTACAAATGTGCTACATGATAATTGTGTAAGACTGAATGACAGTCCCAGAAAATGTAATAACAATCCGTGGGGGCACCCTCATATTAAATGCATGTAATTTCTTTCTGGTGAATTTTTAAACTGTGCTGAATGAAAATTGTTTATTTGATTAAATAACACTTTCAGATTTATTTCTTTGGTGCTCCATTTGTATACTGGATCGATCTTCTTCATCTTCTAGAAATGAATGAGTAGTCTGGTGAGCTGACTTGTACCTCTGTGATCATTTTGGGGCTCATTATACTCACTAACCCTTGTTCATTACATTAGCACCTTCAGTTGTGTTAACAATGCATAAAGAGCATTTGTCATCCCCTTGTCTCATAAAGAATGCCACACACTGTATCAGACTGCTCTTCTTTTACAATATGCTTGACTAAAGCACTCTACAAAAACATACCTGCAGTTGCCTGAAAAACAAACAAAAAAAAAAAAAACGGAAACTGTATATGTTTGCAGAATTTACTCTCTGGGCAGGCTGTTTTTGTAAAAATTAACATTAATGACTTGTGAGTTCATACAAGCTGTAACACACATCATCTCTCACTCTTTCTGCCACATTTCCTCATGAAAGGGCTTTCATAGTATCCTAGCCAAATGCCCTACCTGTTTTGATAAATACCAGCTTTGGACTCCAACAAAAATAACCATAGGATCAGTGGAACTAACCGACCTTTACAAAGGTAAAAATGGTAAAAATAAATAAATGACCATTTCACACTATATCCCAAGAAGAAAGTGTAAAGTTCCTGGAAGATTTATACTGACTATAATTGTCTGGTAGCATACCATTAACTTATCTGTATCTGAGCTGAAAAACAATGGCTTTAAGAGACAGATGAGTATCTTCTGCATTCATTAATGTAAAATATCTGCCTCCTAGTATTTGCAGTTGTTCAGTTTCTTTTGGTTCATGCTATGATATGACTTGCTTTTCTTCTACATCTGTGAAGTAGTTAGCATGTTTCTTTGTTACGCACAACTGTATCAATATTCTTAAGCAAATCAAGTTCGAACATTCAATTCAATAATTTAAAAATATATTGAATCCTCAGCATTACTAAACAATAGATCCAACAGTTATACATTTTTCTTCCAAATACTTAAGAACATCTTATCTCCATCGGAAACTTAGAATGGACACTGATTAGTAGTGTTAAAAAAACAAATTCATACTCAGGCTAACATTATGATGTTAATACACTGTAAATTTATGCCAAGTCTAAAGAAATATATTTCAAATTTGATGAAACATTAATCGACTGATACAACAGAATATAAAAACAAAAACAAGAGAGAGTATGTAGGTAAATTCTAAATTCCTTCCCCTTTGATAGAGGAAGAGCAGAACACTCCACGTAAGTGATAACTCTGCCCCCCCCACTCTCTCTACCAAACACTCTTGTAAAAGACTTCTCAATTCTCGTTTGAATAATTCCAAGTGACAACATGACAATGATGCCCTCATTTTCTCTGTTCCTCTCTTGATGTGTCTAGCAAACACAGTGTTATCCTGCGAGCATTTTATTCAGAGTTTAATAGCATTTTTGCAAGCACTTCCATGGGAAAAATTCTAATCCTCCTTGAGCTGGTTTCATAACTAAATAGCTAATATAAGTATATCCAAGTGGACATGATGATATATGTTGCAAATATTACCATTTCTACATTAACGTGTTACAAACTTGCAGACTATAAGTTTCAAAGCTTTACAAGCCCTGCTTGTAAGCATTTTGACATAATAGATTCCACCCCTGTTTTCTGTCAAAAAACCTAGCAGTTTGGCAGGTTGAGTTTGCATCAGCTCAGTCAACCTTGTATATCTTGTTGTCCCTACTAATCCCCTCACACTCCAATCTGAAGATGGTTTGGAGAGGGAACTTAATAACTATGTACATCAATGTCCCCAAGTCATCAGACCACTAAATCTGTTTCCAAAAGATTAACTTTATCCACCTCTCATGCCATCTCTTCCAGTCATTTTTCTTCATGTACTCTCATTTTACCTGCATTATCCAATGAGAAACATCAATTTCTTTGCATATCTGGCCTGATAAAATGTGCTTCAGGGTATGCATCAGTTTTTTTAGCCACATATTATTTGAATCCATTGTTTAGTGAAATACAGAAGTACCAACATTTTCCCAAAATAGGTTCACACAGCCACCTGGTGTTCACTATATAATGAGGTTGACTACTCTTACCTAGCAATATAAAAATGCATGTTCAGTAAATAAAAATTCTTTGCACATCTTCAAAATACATCTGTTCTAGTACATATAATCCTTCCAGCCTCTATGGCATTATCAGTTTTTCCCATTCCACTCTAGACTATTTCATTGTATGCAAAGCCCCATGTTGATGTTTACCAGACTTACAAAAATCTGAGAAATGATAACTGGGAAAGCCTAAAAATCCCATAGCACAGGAAGTATAAAACAAAGGAATGCATGCACCTTTTGGTGTAGATCTAAGCTCAATATCTTTCACCTCTTAAATTCATTTTTCAATTTCTTCATCTTCGTAATTTGTTTAATACTGATGACTCCACAGAGTCCCAAATGCCCAGATATTTTATATAAGCAGACTCCAACAAGCATCACTTAAATATAGAGAAGCAACATAATTCAATGGCCACTCAAGTCTTAACAATATCAGTCTTACAAGCTGAAAAATCTACTAAAATTAGCCAGTGTTGTGAATAATTTCTGCAGATCATTGGCCTGGCTAGGTAAACTGGAACATTATCTGCAGATAATGGAATCTTAAACTTGGCAGCAGCAGCGCTCTCCTTTTTCCCATTTTGTACATGAGATAAGGGTGTCACAGCAACAGTGACCGTCACCTAAAGACAATGTTCACACCCTCAGGTGCTGAAAACTCCTCGTGACACACTTATTTTGGATTGTCATAGCCATGCTTCCAATGGTAATAAATAAACTGCAAAAAATCAAAGAGGATAGGAGGCATCCTTTCTGGTTAGTCTTGTTACATCTAAAGGGTAAGAAGAAACTCACATGGATCTTGACTCTTAGCCTCTGAATCTTTGTACATGTTGAAAATCAAGTCAAAAATTCTCGGGGGAACCCAGGGTTAGCAATGCCTTAGACATATAAAGCCACTGGGCCATATCATATGCCTTCTCAGTATCCCAGCTGACTACCATTAGACCCTTCTTCTCACTCTGAGGTAACTGCACTTTTCTTGCCAATTTTGGAAAATTTTCAAAGACTTGTCTCACTCTAACAAATCCACTTTAATTAAATGTAATATATCTGGGAGCCATCATGCCCTAATGTCTGTTAAAATAGCCATAACATCTGGCATCAAACTCAGTTTATAAGATAAGTGGAGATGGGGGTGTGCCAGGCTTGCTCTTATTCAACATGACCAATACCACTGCCTGTTCCCATGGGGGAATCTCATCCTTGAAATGCCTTATTCTACAACTTTAGAAGGCAAGTATTTTTTTTATTCAATATCCAAACCTCTGTCAGGATACCATCACTTTTTGGACTTTTTTCCACCAGTTTGATCTATTATCACTTCCAACAACTAACTGTGTGTAACAAACCTGATCAATAAAGCCACCTGCTCATGTGGTATTTTATTTGACTGCAACTTACAGATAAAATAACCAATTTCTTCCTTACAATGACCCATTAAATCTTTGCTACACACAGGGTCTGATAATATATCTTCACATTTTTTACAACCAAGACAGGATCATGTGATGGCTACTTTTCCAGCTGGCTACACATCATCATTATCCTATTCACTCTTTTGTACCACTCTAGTGATAAGGGGAATTGTAAAAATACCTATCCTTTAAAGTCTGATTATAAAATCATAGCATCTTATCCATCAAGTTGTCAGTTTACTCCTTAACCTTTGCTTCTCCTGCTTTTAGTTCTTGAGCCCCCCCCCCATATACACTGTTTTAAAGTCCTTCTGATTGTTTCTCTTAATAAATAATAGCTCCAGTTTCTTTCTCCAGGTATTATCTGTATAAAATATAATAGAAAATAACATCTCATTCAAAATTTTTTCCAATGGAGGATGACAGTTCTTGATGTAACCCCAGTGCTTTATACCACACAACAAAAGCTTCCTTCCTTCAACTGCAATAATAGAAAATACTAGCATTTCCACTTAATCTTTCTTCTTAATCATAATTTACAAAATATTACAGTGGAACATGATCTGAAAAACATACAATGAGTTGTTGTAACTTCCTTAATCGGGTCTATATCAGAATATCGAAAGTTCATACTTTCGAATGTTCTTACATCAACCCCTAGTCAGCGAACGCTGAAAATAGCGAAACGACAAATAACCAAATGTTTTCCTAGGGAAAGAATTTGGTTGTCCGTTTCTGTCAGCGTGGGTTAGGTGAATGTGCGATAGTGATGGACCTTAGGGTTAGGGTTAAGGTAAGTGGATAATTAGTGGTGTTTGTACAGTTTAGTGTAAGGTTAGCTGTAAGATTTTGGGTGTATGTGTGTGGATTTCTGTTTGTTTGGTGTGATTGTGTTGTGTGTATGTGTTTTGGAACAGCAAATTGTTTCCCTAGGAAAAAATTCACTGTTCTGAATGTTCGATGTTGTCAGCGTTCGCTGATTGGGTTCGATATAAAAACATTCGATAATGTGAACTTTTGGTGTTCTGATACAGACCCCCTTAATCAGATAAGCATGCCCTAAAGTTATACATACTTTGACAATTCTTGACCTAAAGTGGAATCTATTACAATAACATACAGACCAATGTCTATTCTTATTTAATTTCATAACATCAATTGGACCAATTTTGTTAACATGCAAACCAACATATGTCCTTAATCTAGTCAATCTAAGAGTTTTGAGCCCTCGGCTCAACTCATCTCTTTAAATCTCATAAATGATTTTCAGTCCCATCCAAGCAGGGGGGACCCCTTCACTAAATAATATCAAAACCCTTGTTACATTTCTAAAAATTTCATTGTGTAGCCTCTAGCAGTACATAAACAATGAGATCACACTTGTTCCCCAATATATTCCTTCACCAGAAAATAACAACCCTGCATATTAGTCTCCTTCATTGTTTAGCTGGTCACCCCAGAAGTATCACATTTTTCTGCATTCCTCTTGCCATGAGAAGGCAGTGCCCATTGACCAGTAACCTTCTATTAAAGCAGTATGATTTTACACTTGAAGGTTTGTTTTCTGCAAAAGTGTGACCAATGGCCTCTAACTTTACAAGGAAATTGACTCCTCATACATACCTTCTATCCAGACACCTACAAATATCCCATGTGATGCCAAATAATTCAATATATGTATAGCACAGTGAGGATATTATATATTATCTGTGCTAGTATGCCTGGCTGAAGTTTTGTAGATGACTGTAAATGATTGTGGGTTGCCCTGTGTTTCATATGGCAGCATGACTACCTATAATTTTGTAAATAAGTTTATGTCTTTTAATTATCACTCTGATTTGTGCAGGATGTTTGAATGTCAGTGTTCTTCTGGCTGACCAAATGTACATGTTTTTTTTAAGAGAATTCTGACAGTATATTATGCCAGAGTCAGCTGACCTAGATGCGATGCCACTGTGTGCCAGAGCTGGGAGAATATAATCTTCACTGTAGCTGCTTGTTTACTTTTCAAAGTCTGATTTGAGAGAGTAGAATTCTCATAGCAGCTTCCTGTTACTTTGAAAAAAATCTGCTACAAAAGCAGGTTCTGGGTTAGTTGTTCCATCATCATTCAATTGTTTTCCACAGCTCTTCAGCAGTAGTCCAGTTGTTTCCAGAGTAGTTGTTTCAGTCGCTGAGGACAGACAACAGCCAGGGGTGTGGACATAATTCCTCATCTTACCTTGCAGAAATAAGAGCATAATATTGCCTTGTTGAGTTATTTAGATTAGATAGGGATAGTTAATCTTCAGATAGTCAAGGAACTACAGCTAGTTAGTCAGAGGTTTACTAAAGTAAGATCTCTCCTACAGTATTATTTTCATAATTCCTGTGTGTGAAACTTTGCTGTTTACTGGAATCATTTATTCAGTATTTACATGTTTTAAATCCTTTTATTTATTATTAAATGTTTTACTACCTTTTATTGTGGCTGGTTATTTAGTGAATATTTTTATTAACTTGAGAGTGTTTATGCTTACTGTGATAATACCAGGGCCACTGTGAAAAGCTTTACTGCTTGGGATACATGCTACCATTTGTTTCAATATCTATTTTACTCAATATAAATGAACACTCCTTTGAAGGGTATTGTGGTATTTGACTGGTGGCAACCGTTAGTTTGTAATTTGGGCTTGAAACCAAACTTTATTACTTTAATACAAAAATGGTGAACATGTTCATTCTTTACATAGAACTTCATCAGACACCACTAAACCTCAATTACCACATTTAAATAGCCTCCAAAAATGTAACATGACTTCTTCAATTAATTAACTCCTTCCGTCTCAGCACTATTTTATATTTTCTCTATCATTTAAACCTGGGAAATTGCAGACATTCTGCCAGCAATATTCCTTCCAGTTTAATTCATCATCTGCATCAAACCTTTCATAAAAATCTTGTACCTATTCTATAACAGAAAATTTAAAAATTATGTTGTCCATTTCATTTCTATGACACTTATTCACATGTTTAGCTATGGCATAACTTAAATCAAGTTTTTCTACTGCATGTAAATGTTCATAAACTCTCATATAAAACTCTCTTGTTGTTCTACCTATATAGACAGCCATACATAATCCACATAAAATGATGTAAACAACATATCTAGACTTACAAGTGAATCAATTCTTTAAATAAATCTTAAAATTCATAGACCCAACTTCTATTACATTTCCTTCTAACTTATCCCTACAAAAATTGCAAATGGCACATTTAAACATCTCAAAAGTACTGATGTTTAGTACTTATTTACTTCTGATGAGATAATAAACTGATGCCCCATCTGCTCATGTTTGTTGTAGCTCAGATGGATGTAAAAAATCCTACAACACCAATCAAAAAGATTAGAAGAAATTCCTTGATGCCCTGGCCAAATTTCCTTAGTAGTAAACATGCCACCGTGGGTCTCCCTTGAAAACAGGCTAGTAACCTAGCAGGACTAATTTGGTCAACAAAGGATAAATAAAAATAAGTAAATAAATAAGTAAAATGTGTAAATTGTATTGAAAAGAAATGCCATTTAAAAAGTTCATTGACCTTCAGAGTAAGAAACAGACTAAATAAAGCCACTAGACAATATATATGGTTATTTATTATTCACTGTTATTTGTTAGAGATGATTCAGTTGTAATTATTTATCCACAGTTAACTGATAATTATATTAATCTTAGACAAAAACATTGTTAAAATTAAATATACTTTACAGCATACAGCCTCCTATGAATTTGCTTACCAGATGTTATTGTTATTAATTATTAGGCAAGTATTAAAATGTAAATAACACTAGAACTAAAATGTGGCAAATTATAATATACTTCATACTGGTCAGTAGATTCACAACAGATCTTCACAGAATTTGATTTTTAGGTCAAGCACAGTGGTTAAAATCACTGTCTCACAGTTTCAGGGTGCAAGGTTCAGTAAAGTTGTTGTCTGTGTGCATCAATATCCCCATGCCTGAGTGGGATTTCTCTGCTTTCTTCACTTTTCCCTACTTTCCAAAAACATGCTGGTTAACTGCCTACTGTTAAAAAAAAACAACAAATGTTCACACACACAGACATATACAGTATATACACACACACACACACACACACACACACACACACACACACACACACACACACACACACACACACACACACACACACAATATGAAAAGTGTACACACCCCTGTTAAAATGCCAGGTTTTTGTGATATAAAAAAAAGAGACCAAAATAAATAATTTCAAAACTTTTCCCACCTTTAATGTGAGCTATAACCTGTACATTTCAATTGAAAAACAAACAAATCTGTTAGGGGAAAAAATATAAAAAATAAAAAATGTACAATACGCTGGTTGCATAAGTGTGCACACCCTTAAACTAATACTTTGTTGTGTGTGCACACCCTTAAACTAATACTTTGTTGAAGCACCTTTTGATTTAATTGCAGCATTCAGTCTTCTTGGGTAGGAGTCTATCTGCATGGCACATCTTGACTTGGCAATATTTGCCCACTCTTCTTTGCAAAAGTGCTCCAAATCTGTCAGATTGTGAGGGCATCTCTTCTGCACAGCCCTCTTCAGGTCACCCCACAGATTTTCTATTGGATTTAGGTCTGGGATCTGGCTGGGCCATTCCAAAACTTTAATTTTCTTCTAGTGAAGCCATTCTTTTTTTGATTTGGATGTATGCTTGGGGTCACTGTCGTGTTGAAAGGTGAAATTCCTCTTCATCTTCAGCTTTCTAGCAGATGCCTGACGGTTTGGGGCCAAAAGTGACTGGTATTTGGAACTGTTTGTAATTCCTTCCACCTTGACTAAAGTCCCAATTCCAGCTGAAGAAAAGCAACCCCAAAGCATGATACTCCCACCACCATGTTTCACCGTGGGGGTGGTGTTCTTTTCGTGATGCAAAGTGTTGTTTTTGCGCCAAACTTACCTTTTGGAATTGTGGCCAAAATGTTCAACCTTGGTCTCATCAGACCATAACACATTTTCCCACATGCTTTTGGAAGACTTGGTGTATTGTTTTGCAAATTTTAGCTGGGCCTGGATGTTTTCCTGTGTAAAAAAAAGTCTTCCGTCTTGCAACCCTACCCCATAGTCCAGACATATGGCGAATACGGGAGATTGTTGTCACATGTAGTACACAACCAGTACTTGCCAGAAATTCCTGCAGCTCCTTCAGTGTTGCTGTATGTCTCTTGGCAGCCTCCCTGACCAGTTTCTGTCTTCTCTTTTCACCAATTTTGGAGGGATGCCCAGTTCTTTGCAACGTTACTGTTGTCCCATATTTTCTCCACTTTTTGATGACCGTCTTCACTGTGTTCCATGGTATATCCCATGTTGTGGAAATGTTTTTGTACCCTTCTCCTGACTGATACCTTTCAACAATGAGATCCCTTTGATGCTTTGTAAGCTCTCTGCAAACCATGGCTTTTGCTGTAGTAGGCAACTGAGTAAATGTCAGGAAAATCCTACTAGGACAGCTGAAGTTTATTTGGGGTTAATCAGTCTCTTTAATTCATGGCAGGTACTGTCTTCACTGTGTTTCATGGTATACCCAATGCTGTGGAATTTTTTTTGTACCCTTCTCTTGACTGATACCTTTCAACAATGAGATCCCTTTGATGCTTTGTAAGCTCTCTGCGAACCATGGCTTTTGCTGTAGTAAGCAACTGAGTAAATGTCAGGAAAATCCAGCTGAACTTTATTTGGGGTTAATCTGAGTCTCTTTAATTGATGGCAGGTTTGTACCCAAGAAGACTGAATGCTGTAATTAAATCAAAAGGTGATTCAACAAAATATTAGTTTAAGGGTGTGCATACGCAGCAAAGTATTAGTTTAAAGGTGTGCACACTTATGCAACCAGCGTATTGTATGTTTTTTTATTTTTTATATTTTTTTCCCTAACAGATTTGTTTATCAATTGAATTGTACAGATTATAGATCACATTAAAGGTGGGAAAAGTTTTGAAATGATTTATTGTGGTCTCATTTTTTTATATCACAATAACCTGGCATTTTAACAGGGGTGTGTACACTTTTTATATCCACTGTATATATTATATATATATATATATATATATATATATATATATATATATATATATATATATATATATTTATATATATATATGGTCTACTCGAGATCGCAATTACGCTATTTAGAAATCTGGTAGATGCTCACACGCAGTGCACTTCACCAAAAGTGCACTTTTGCGAACACTACTTGAGCGAATGGTTACGGACCTTAGGGTTAAGGGCTTGGGTTAAGGATAGTGGATAGCTAGTAGGGCTATCCACTATCCTTAACCCAAGCCCTAACCCTAAGGGCCATGACTACCGCACTACAGTGGAGGACACTGCCCATTTGTTCTAGTGGTGTTCACAAAAGTGCAGTTTCAGTGAAGTGCACTTTCGTGTTAGTGGGCATCAACTACCGGATTTTGAAATAGTGTAATTTTGATCTCCAGTAGTAGACCCATATATACATATGGGTCGACTTTAAAACATCAGCCTGCTTATCGGAATGTCGACTTTCAAATCAGCGAGACGGCAACGCTGAAACTTCAAAATGCCAAGCTCCCAGATTGTCAATTTTCACTCTGGGAATTGGGTCACCAATGATGGCAATACAAATAGAAGCAAAGTAAAGCCACCGACATGGGGGTCTTCGATCCCCCCACCCCCATGTGGGGGGCTGCGCCACTCCCCCCTAACTAAATATACTAACTCCGAGATCGCATTACAGTGGAGAACAGGGCAAAGCTCACCATGGTGGCCCATTGGTTAGTTTCCCAGAGTGAAACTGCGATGTTTCAGGAGTTCAGCTTTCTGAAGTTTCACTGTCCTTGTCTCAACCTTATGAATTTCTAGTAAGTGAAATTTCAATGCTTTAAAGTAGATCCAATAATATATATATATATATATATATATATATATATATATATATATATATATATATATATATATATACATATATATACACATATACACATGTATATGTGTGTGTGTGTTTATACATATAGATATGGTAGTTCATTGCTTTCTAAACTGCATACCATTGGTTAGTGGGTTATTTGCATACATATTGCATATCTGGATTTTCTAGGTATGTGGTAATATAACCTCGTTGAGGATGAGCTCTACTTCAAGTTTATGAAGTGCTTAGGTTATGGTATCCATAGACTGGGTGATCCTCATGCTGTTTCCATCAGGGCTGGATTTATGAGTGCATTGTAGTTTGGGCATAGATCACCCCTTAATAATCAGTAGGAGACAGAGTAAAGGGACTGGTTGTTCATACCCTGTGTTTGGTGCATTGTACTCAGTTATTTGTCTAAGGAGGCCCACGTACAGTAGGACTATAATTTTCTTGGATCTGGATGCTATACCTTTGCTTATTAAGTTGCGCCACATAGGACTTCCTCACCACTGAACATGAATATCGTTCTATGTCCTGAGGATTTCTGAAGCAGTAATTTAAGTGCATCACTGAAATTTGTTAAAAACTATCTTGAAGGAAAGACAAAAATAGAAGAACTCAAGACTAACACTCTAAAAGAAAAAAACGTTTGCTAAAGAGAAAATAAAGTGAAAGTGAATATGAGAGAAAGAGACTGGGGAGACAGAAAAAAAACAGACAGGAACAGAACAAAGGATGGTAAAGGGTCAATGAAAGGTAAAATGGATGGAAATCAAAGTGTATAGCAGAAAAGAAAAGGAAAAGAAGACAAAGGAAAGAAATGCAGAAGACAGACTAGAAACATGATTTTAATAAAAAGACGTAAATACAATAAACTTTTTAAAAGTCACATCAGTTTGTATACTTTACCAATATGGTGTTCCTATGAAAGACATTCTTTTACACAAAGTAGCTGTGATTTGTGCTGCAATGCCAAAATCAGCTGTAGAAAAACACAAACAAAAAAAAAGTCAGATTAAAAAGATAGCCTTGACATACAATCATACGATAGTTATGCAGAGTAAGAGCAGACATTTCATGTTATCAAGTAACAGTATAATACTTCCAAATTGTCCACCGGGTGCTTAACATTAGTACTGTTATAGTGACACATGTTTACTACAGTTAGATAGGAGTGTCAGACAATATAGCACACAACCAGTTTTACCTTGGATGGAAAAGTGGGTACAACAATATTATTGCCTCTAGTGTGGTTGTTAATTGATGCAAACTGAGTTGGGCTAAACAAATGAGAAGTTTATAGTATCTTGCAGGTTTTGTACCATCCATCCAGAGAACCATCAACAATGAAAAAACTTATCTTAGTATCTCATTCAAATGAAGCTCGTTCAGGCCGAGGGGAAGTATATTCTCATAGCTCAGCAGTAATTCTTCATAGGAAGTAATTTCTATTACCCTAGCAGAGTAACCTAGAAATATCACAGCTTGGTTACTTTTACATGAGCAAGATGGCACTTAACGTTTGTGGCACTGTGCAACAGTTTGTGGCAAAAGGCATGTTCAGCTAATAATGGCAATAGTAAATAGAAGAGTAAGCAATACTTAAATACATGAGACACACATACATACTTACATACATGCATGCATGCATGTAAGTGCTGCCAGAAGAAAAACAAAGGTCTGCCATTACCAGATTGGTGCAGTCATCATTCTGCAGCTGTCCTTTTCTCTGCCTTCTTATTTTTTCACATATTTCATAGGTTCAGATGAAATGTCCTGCATACCTATCAAGATCTTACTACAAAAAAATCTAGACAAAACCTAAAATAATGGGGGGGGGGGTTAAAGGCCCCAAAATAGAGAAAGATTTTAAAAGTGTGTGTGTGTGTATATATATATATATATATATATATATATATATATATATATATATATATATATACATATAAACTTACTAAGTTGCTAGAATAGCAGGTTTTGTGTTAACATACATTTTCTGAAGTTTATGAAGCCTGAAACTTACATTATATCATTATTTAATTACTTCAATCCTCAATGATTTGCCAGAAAAAAAACACACACATTTTGTGAGGTACAGACCAAAGATATGAGGCAAGAATCTGGACAGTTGAGAGGCATAACCTCCTATCTTGAAAAAAAACTCAGAGAAAAGACATACATGCAACTGCTAAGCATAAAGTCTAGTGAAACGGGAGAGAAACAAGTTAGTGGCTTAAATGGCTTGTACTAGAAAGCTTACGGAATGTCTGAATATGTGGCCGAATTAAACAAGTATCTCAAGTTCATAATTATAAAAAAAAAAAAAAAAAATACAGCTTGTGTTAATCAACAGGAAATGGGTGTATGTCTAAATTGCAAGTACCCTGGAATCTTTTTTCTCAAATTATGTATCTCCTGAGTATAATCACTGAATATGCAAGACACTGCACATTAAAAATACCATTCCAAACCCAACATTCCCTAATCTTCCCTTTAACATAGAAGAAGAGACCATTTACTTCTCTTGTAAAACACACCCTTAAAAAGCTATTCACAATAAACACAGTATTTGTATTTAAAGGACTACAGAATTCCTTATGTTGCTTTAGAATTACCTGAACTTAATGAATCTCAGTGTTTGCTAACAACAAAATACCTCTTTCAAAGTAGCTAGTTTTCACCCAGGAGAAACTAATGACATTTAAAACTATCCACATACATCAAGATTTGTCTTATATCTGATACTGATAAAAATTTCTCCTTCTTCCTTTTTCTGTTTCTAGGAGTCACAGTGCAGTCTGGTCATATTCAGCTGAAATACAGGAATATATCATCCAACTACACCTTTTTCTTTCATTGATAATTTTCCTAGTCCACACATTTTAGCACCTCTGTCACCAAGTGCCACAGTGTATACTGTTTGACCCATGTCAGCTCCTGTAATACTAATTGTTCTTAATCACATTGTAAGGATGTCACTGAAGAAAACTATATTTATTTTTCCCTGTACCCCTCCATGGCACAGTGGGAAATACATTGGTTGCTTGATTATTCCAGAACTATGCTTACCTTTCTTCTACAAATGTGAATACTTCTTTAAAAAAAAATCATATACACTAATCCATTCTACATATATATAGCAGCTGTGTCATGATAAATGACAGTGTACTTATCAAAAAGGCTGACATCGATCATCAGCATTATTCAGAAATAACTTATAGGTTCATAGGTGTGCACTAGGCTAACACCCCTGGAGCCTATATAAGCCTAGCCCAAGAAGATTCCCTGGCATCAGGCTGCCCAAAGTTAGTTCCCAGTGCCCCCATCAAGCAAGGGCACTGAAATGATTACCGGGGTGAACTTCCTATTGCCCATCCACTCGTCAAGATTTCTCTTAAAGAGGGCCAATGAAGTACTCTGCTTGACGTGAATGGGAAGTTTGTTCCAGAGCATGGGAAGTCTCTGGGTTAGGAACCTGTCCCTCCAGCATGTTCTGTTTATTGTAGTAATGAGGTTTAGGTCCCTGGAGCGTGTGGCATGGAGGGATTGGGATTTCTTTAGGTGTAGGATATCTAGCAGCTCTGGGCCAGAAATGGCTTTGTAGGTCAAGCAGAGATCGCCTCTAAGTAGGCGATAAGAGGCAGAGTATTGCTGGAGTTTTTTGTGTCTGTCCATATAGGGCATGTGTCTAAGGCCTGAGATCCTCTTAGTGAGGTATTTTTGTGGCCTTTCCAGTTGTTGTAGATGTCTAGTGAGGTACATACCAAATGAGGGATTGTATTCTATAATAGGTCTAATGAGGGATGAGTAGATAGGGATTATGACCTCTTTCTTCCCGGATGAGAAACCTTTTGTAATGAGATGTGCCACACAGAAGGACTTTCTGACTACAGTGGCAATGTGGTTATCAAAGGAGAGGTTGCTGTCAACCTGTGTTCCCAGGTCTCTTATCACAACTTCGGTGTTTAGTGGACTGTCACCTACGTGGCAGTTCATGGGCACCGAATTTTTCCCAAAGGTAATGACAATGCACTTTTTGGCAATGAGCTTAAGGCCATGGTTCTGGCACCAGTCATTTGTGTTAGTGGGGCCTTTTTGTAGAATGTCTACATCAGTTGGAGAATCAGTAATGGCTCCCAGTTTGCAATCATCTGTGAACTTGGTCAGCCAGAGTCCCTTTGTGTTGGTTGAACTTCAGAGAAGTAGATGCCAAACAGGAGAGGACCTAGGACCGATCCCTGTGGGCACCACTTGCAACTGGTCGGTAGTCAGAATTGGAGTCCGCTACTTTCACAGTGTGGGTTCTATCAGTGAGCCAGTTGGCAACCCAACTTATGACATACGGGTTTATGCCTAGTTCAGTGAGTCTATCTATGATTCCTGAGTAGAAATGGTGTCAAAGGCCTTGGCACCATTAGCAATTTGCAGAAAAGAATATAATTTTTAATCATTAATCATTATTATTTATAGTGGAGAATAGCTTTCATACATTACAGGTGGCTGAGTGTGTTTTTACAAATATCAAACAATTTCTACTAATTGTTACAAAGAGCTTAAACCATAAAAAAATAACAGCCATCTTGCTTCCTTGATGATTCCTGAGTGTTACCAAGTCATGAGTTTTTTTTACTTTGCTTAATCGGCGTGATATTACTGAATATAAATTCCATTCTTTGCAGCTAGTCTGCATTATGCTGACACAAAAGGCAATGGTTAACACTGAAACTTACCCTTATCTTTTGTGACGATCCTTCCTAGGGTTTCCACCTTTTCAAATGGCCAAAGTGGGACATTTTTGTTACAAACATCAGATTTTACAGGCCGACACATACCCACGGTCTGTACAAAGGATAAAACTTAACTTTTTTGCCTAAATAAAAGCTTATTCTTGTAGCATTTTAGTTGCTTATTCTGTTTCTTATAACATTTAGGTATTTTAGATACATAAAATAGATAGATACATAATAACTGTTTTATGCAACTATTACATAAAATATAGGAAATAATTTTGTCCTGAAATCTCAGGACATTTGCCATTTTTACAATTTTTTGTCAGGACATAACTGCCCAAAGAGGGACTGTCCCTCGCAAAGTGGGACAGGTGGTAACCCTAATCCTTCCTTTTCTCATCATAAGAGATTCAGTTAGAAAAGATATCACATTCATTTTGCTGATAAGTATGTAGTCAGAGATGATGTGATGACTTCCTCTTGACTAGTAAAGAAAATATGTAAAAAAAAAAAAAAAATTACAGTCTTTTGGACAACAAATCTTCATTTTATTGTAATAAGCCCTAGGAAAAGATGTCATGTATTTAAAAAGCTTGAATATGAGGTAGCACAAGTTCATAGATGGTTACTAGGCTAACAGCTCAGTGGAAGGATTTTTAAGCCTCGCCATGCTTTCCAAATGTATCTGGCAAGTATTGGTATCCTAGAGTTGTTAATGGGGTAAATATAGACTTGGGCATGGGTGGCCAAGCATTTACAGGCTGCCACTATCTACTACAGATGAAGTTGCCAGACCAGTGTAAATTTCCGGTTCATCATCCACTAGTCTAAGTTAAGCTTGAACTGAGTTAGGGAAGAACTTTGCTTGAAATGGATGGGAAGCCTGTTCCAGACAAGGGGTAGTCTCTGAGATACATACCTGTCCATCCAGCATGTCCTATTTATGCTGCAAGTGAGGTCTAGGTCCCTAGATTTGATAATTCTAATGCTGATGTTTTGTGGATATGCATCAGGTTCATTAGAGTGAAATAAGAGAATTTTTGTAGATTAGACATAGATTGCTTCCCAGCTGCCTGTAGAACACCAAATACAGGAATAGGGCATTAAGGCGCTCTGCATAGAACATGTTGTTTATGTTCTGTATTCCTTTTGTGGGGAACCTCTGTTGATGCTCCAGCTATTGCATATACCTGGTCAAGTACATATGAGGGGGGTGTTGTACTCATTGACTGGTCTAGTGATGGCCGAGTACAGCAGAATAATGACATCCTTGGACCTAGATGCCATACCCTTGCTTATATTTTGTGCAACACAGAATGATTTTCTGGCTTATTTTTCAATTTAAAAGGAAACAGTTTTATGGGTTGACCTGACCAATGAGGACATTACATGGGGCGGCATCATTCTCCCATGTTTCTGAGGACCACTAAAGGATGTCTGTACCCCTTGTGAGCAAACAAACTATCTGGTTCAGATTGTTTGTGTTTACATAATACTAGAATCTCTAGCCCTGTATATTTGGGGTTGTGTATGATTCCCAATTTATGGTGGGACAGTTAAAATCACTCATGAATATGGTGTTGGGCTGAATGGGGAGTGTCTCCAGTTCATTTAGTTAAGAGCTATGGGTTTCCTAAATCATAGAGGGGGACCTATAGCTTGCACAGATATAGTGTGGGACTTTGTCTATGGTAATTTAGACATGGAGAAGCTCAAACACATCAAACAGTTTGACTAGTCTTGAAGTGAGATTGTTTTTGATGTAAATTTAGACATCTCTACCTCTGCTTCCTTCCTATGCAGTAGCTGGGCTAAATGTGTGGGAAGCATTATAACCCTGCACATCTTGGGTGCTCCCTGTGGCTTTAAACCATGTCTCAGGAACAGCACAGATGTCTATATTCCTCAGGGTGATGAGAACTTGAAGGTGTGAAGTTTCTTGTTAACGCTCCTCACAATGAACAATAACACCTTTAGATTTTTTGGTGCTGGTTTTGCTATGTCAGAAGGTTTATCGAGTTGACAATGCCTAAAAACATCACTATGAGGTAAACAATGTTTAGCCAATAAGCAAAAGCCTAAGTGGGACAGGTGCAGACCACTGATGCCAAAGCAGCATGGTCTGACAACCATATTCTCCCAGGCAGACAGATGTTGTACCCCATTTTAATGCCACCAAAATCAAAACCAATTATTAAAGTCAATTATTTTCTGTTAACTTGATCAATGTCATCTCACTAAATCAGAAATCATTAAATAAATTAATTTCACTGAAAAGTAATTTTACAGAATTACATTTCAAAGAAAACTTCATATAGAACAAATGTACATGAAAAGTTTTTTTTCCAGGTGAAAGGCCCCTTGCATCCCTACTGTGGGTGGCTTTGACTCTACACCCCCTTATTTAAATACACTAACTCCATGATTGTTCAATCATGAAGAAAGAAATATGACACAGACAGTGAATCATGGTTAACTGTATAAACACAAACCACACAAGAAGTGCCTGTCTATAGACTTTGACAGTTTTCTATGAACTGTAATTCAATGAAATGTGTTTTCAGTGAAATAGGTTCAAAATAATTTTTTTCAATGATTTGTGACTCAGCAAATGCATCTGAATCCTATAGATAGAAATATAAGTAGATAGATAATGCCCTTGGTGAAGACATTATGAAAAGTATTAAGTACAACTTAAAGAATGCTAGCTGCAAATCTTGTCTATATGGATTTATGAGGATATATGTCAAAAAGCTTAGGAAGAAGTGATGCAAGTGATTTGGTTAAGATGAGTCTGAAATGAAACAGGATTCTGAGTTGGGGGCAGAGGCCAGGTTCTAGGTCAGTCAGAGAAATGATAAAGGTTTGGGAAAAGATCCAGGAATACAACCAGCTCATAAGGTGGAAGGTATAATTTCCAGTGCAACCAGATGCAGAAAAAAAGATTTCTGAACAGCACCATCTCCATCAAATGAACATTACTCATAGAAAATACAATACCAGTGGACAATGCGAAACCAGGAACACCCAAGACACTATTCTGTCCCCATATACATATGCCCGGAAACCTCTGTCTCTAATGTTTCACAACTTTATTTAATTATTTGTCATGCATTATCCTAAGTCATATATATCACACATTTCTAAAGTATCATGTATTCAGTGTGTCCTAACTCTATTGCTTCTTCGGTTGCAACCACAAAGCACAGCTCTCTGATACTGTACTAGTTGTCTTTTCTTTCTTGCATATTGACTGCCCTACCATATTGTTTCTTGTACTCAGAGTCTCCTATTATAGCTCTTTTCATTTAATGTATCCACTAATTGTATATCTCTGATATTGTCTGAACCTAATATTGTAATTTAATCTGTTTTAATAATATGTTCATTGGAGCATTTCTCCCCAGGCCTCCACTGAAAATAGACATTTACCCATTTAGATTTTCCTGGTAAACAAATGCCAAATAAATAAATAAATAAAATGGCATTCATTGACAAACATACTGTAACATGCAGGTTGTTACTATTGCAGATGAGAGATACCTGGAAGGACACATATAAGCAGGTGTTCCTTGGACTATTCTACACATAAGACATGCACTGTACTACAATGAATATCATTAATCTTGTGCTTTTCAAAATGACACAGTGGTAATTGCTGCCACCCCAGCTCCAACTTCCACACCACTGCCCCATGTTTAAGGAACAGCCTCTTAAGGCCACCTGCATTATTCGTATTCTTTACCTGTCTATAACACATCTGGTCTTGATAACGCTTTTCTACTATGTATACAAAAGGGCACTCGGTAGCAATTCATATTCCTTGGTATTGGCCTCTTCCAGGAGATGCATCCCTTGGATGGCCAATTCAGTACAGGCACACTTTCAGCAACATTTGGCAGTCTATGTGTGTGTGTGTGTGTGTGTGTGTGTGTGTGTGTGTGTGTGTGTGTGTGTGTGTGTGTGTGTGTGTGTGTGTGTGTGTGAGCCCTCCTGCATGATGGCCATATCTATGCCCCCCAGGCACCTACATATCAGCTTTAATTACAAATAGCCTTTCTCCACATTTAAATATTGTAGCTATACCTCAATATATGGATCTAGAACCTCATATTCTTTGTCGCATGTCCTTCACAAGATTTCGATTGTACACAGTTACCTCACCTCCACCCCCCAGTGACAAGCAGATGGTGCAGTGCCATGACAGGTACTGCTGGTTCCCAATTACACATGCGGCATAACATCTGCCTAACCATCACGGGCATACACCATAGAGTGTGTTGTTCTTGCTAAGGTATTTTACCAGGCAGGACTCCTTTCTTAAATCAGTGAGGTTCCAAGTCTACAGAATTTTACTGAAATTCCTGTGTTCTATAGTTGTACAGTAATGAGCAGTATTGCACAAAATGGTAATGATGCTTTATGTTGCTCTAACTAGGCACAATTAGCACACTGGTTATTCTACTCAAACTGCTTAGTGACATTGGCTTTGAACTGCTACAATAACAGGCTGGCACTAAGTTTGCAAATCAAGGTGATCACAAAGCATGTGACCAACAAGCTTGTACATGCAAACATGTACTCACATACTATTATGGTACAGCACCATATCCCTTCTTAGCACCATTGCACAGCATTACAGACATACAGTACTGCTAAAATGCAGCATTAAGTTGCGTGAGACATAATCTACAAATGTGCAGCCACACAAATGGGATTGCCATTTTTCTTCTCACGCAGTCCTGAGTGAGTAAATGGCTAATTTATCAGGGGTCCACCACAGTGTGGTGCTCAGAACAAGTTTACAGGAACATTAAGAAACATTTCCTGTACCAGTATGATGACCTGTTGGGAAAGGTGGATGACTGGCATGAACTTGCCAAGATGCTGAATGATGCCACTGCCATCATAAGTTCTAGTGAGAAATGCTGGCATCAATACAATGATCTGAGGTGATGCCGGCTTGCCTTGCTTTGTCAGTGGGAGGCAAAGAATCAGGGGAGAGAGAGAGAGAGAGAGAGAGAGAGAGAGAGAATGAAATGTATTGTAAGCACCTTTCTGTACTATTGTCAGCTGTTATCTTAACTCCTATATTTATGTAGACTTTGAAGTACATTCTTTATTTTCCAGTATAAGAACAGTGACAGCTGAACATGGCTGCATATCACAGAAGGTGAAAGCAACTTTTTATCTCTGCAGTATGATGTCTGAGCAAATCTACTACATAACTACAATTGTGTTTGCAGCATACCCGTGCAAACATTTTCTCCACTGCATCATCCTGCAGGTTCAATTGTGGAAGAAGAGGAGGCAAGGGTGCACCTACCTTGAGCTAAACCAGACTATACTTCTGATGGTGATTTCCTTACTGGAAGTGACCTTGATGGGTCACTGGTGCCCTTAGTAGGGGCTTCTCAGGAGGGAGATGTGAAGAAAAATTTTCTGAAACCGATCCAGAAGGGTCTGTTCTATTTTATAGTTTCAGTTTCATGGAATGGTGGCTGCTAAGGTATTCCAGCAACTGCATGCCCACCCTGACAATATAGAGTACTTTCTGGAATGGCTTGTGGGGTCAAGAGGCTGGCATGCCCAGATAATCTGGTCACTACAGAGGCAACCAGTCCATAACCAGTCACCTATGTTGCCTGACTTTGCAATCCTCTGATCCAGCCTGACATCCAACCATGCTAGGATTATTTATTATTCATTTTAGTTATTTTACATTTGTTGACCGGGATTGTCCGACTGAGCTGAAGAGCTCTTTTTCAGCGGAGGGCCGGGGAGAAAAGCTCCAACATATTATACAATTTTCATTATAAATTAGCATTAAACAGCAATGTTACAGGATTATTACAATGCATTAAGTAGCAATACAATGTTATAAGTGTCAATAATTAGGAGTATAGCAAAACTATTTCAAGATGTATAAAAAAATATGTCATTAAGATGAATATAGTTTTTGGTGTAAATGGTTACAAAACCCCAGTTTTATCATAATGTAGTTGCATGAAGGCAAGACAATTACAACAGAATGTTTCTCTGAGGTGATTTGCTTAATAGATTTTAGAAGACAGTAGAAAGAGTAGTCAAGGAAGATTAGAGAGAGCTAGTGAGTAGAGTGAGTTAAGGGCAGAAAGTAGATTAAGGTATCAAAAGTAAGGGATGTTTAAGGAGGGAGAGTGCAATGGCAGGACCAGTGACTTTTAAAGTGCTCTTTGGTGGCTGCCTTAAATTGTTTAGGATGTGTAAGGGTCCTGATTTCTAGTGGGAGCCTATTTCAGGCAATAGTGGGGTGATAGCTGTACATGTTGCATCCAAATTTAGACTTGGGTTTGTAGATTTGTAGTAGGTCTTGGTTAGAGTTTCGGAGAGGTCTGGAGGGAGAATAATGGGAGATGAGAGGGGATAGTGCTGGGCAGTAGGATGGCTGGTATAGGATAGAATGGATGGTCTGAAGCTGTGACAGAAGAAGCTGGTGGGGTAATTCAATCCAGTTTAGGTGTTTTAGAGAGAGACAGTGATGGGATTTGTAGGTTTGTTAGGCAGCAAATCTAGCTACCTTGTTGTAGGTAGATTCGAGTTTGGTCAGGAGTGCCGAGTTAAGATTTGTGAGAATATAAGAATTGCACATTAGACTGGGTAGAAGGTAGGTGAGAGAGAGTAATCTTGGCTTCAGAGGTAAGGAATTTCTTGTTATGGTAAAGGAGACCTAGTTTTGAATGAGTCTTTTTGATACAGTTATTAACATGCAAGTCAAATTTAAGCTGATCATCGATGGTTATGCCTAAGAGCTTAGTGCTGGATTCTACCTGAATGGGAGTGTTATTAAGGGACTGTATGGAGAAGAAAGGTTTAATATTGTTGAACCTTTTAGGTAAGAAGAGTGACAGCTTTGTTTTTTTTAAGGTTTAAGAATGAGCTGATTGTTGGAGAGCCATGTTTCAACTAAGTTAAAAGATGCCTGAGTAGCTGAGAAGAGCTTAGAGGGAGAGTTGGCTGTGGTGATGACTCTAGAGTCATCTGCGTATTGCACTTAAGATGACTGAGGACAGGAGGTATAGGGCTGATTAGTAAAGATATTAAAAAGTAAAGGCCCTAGGATAGACCCTTGAGGTACACCCATTTTTACAGGGAGAGGAGGGGAGAGTGCAGAGTGCCATCTCAGTGATTGAGATCTATCAGTGAGGTAACTGGAGAACCATGCAACAGTATTAGAGAAGTTGAAGTTATGCAGTTTGTGCAGGAGAAGAGAGTGTGAGATGGTGTCAAAAGCTTTTGAGAGGTCCAAGAATAGGCAAGAAATAAGTTTCTTATAATAATAAGAAATAAAAAAATAAAGATCCTACCTTATCCCCATCCTAATATTTTGCCTCCCCTGTGCGTCACTCCACATTCCTTGCTTATTGTCCCATATTCCACATCACCACTTAAACAACCTCTGTATGTCTGTGTGAACTACCATTTTTTATGTCTAGGACACCTGTCTGAATCTGTGTTCTGTGCTTATCTTTCTGCTCCTGCTATCTTCTATCCTGTCTTCTCCCTCTATTCCATTCACAGGCATCTATCACTACCATTCCCCATCTACCTTTCTTTTTGTAAATATTACAAAAGGAGCTCTTTCCCAGAAAAATACCCTTCCTTCTCCAACCTTTCACACTTTTTGTTTACTCTTGTGTGTTTCCCTCTGCTTGCTGTTTTTTTCTTTTTTCCTTTCCTCCCCATTTATATAATGAACAGGGTTGACACTTTGCTGTGCATTACCACTGCTGTCACTACTGTGCTGTTCTTGTGCCAAATGCATGTGAGATGCACTTATGCAGCACTATATCACGAGTGTGAACAAACACTAACTTGGTTGTGCCAAATGCGTGTGAGATGCAGTTATGCAGCACTATATCACAAGTGTGAACAAACACTAACTTGGCTGCACAAGCTGCCCCCATTGTAACATTCATCATGTCGGCCCCTACTGCTTCAGCCACAGAGGAGCCAAGCACTGCTTCTCCCTTTCGAACTAAGCTTCTCTTTAATTATGTGGCTCTTTGTTCAGACTACTGGCATAATACAAATCTGGCTAGCTATGTGGCTCTTTCTGCAGAGACCTTGAAGAGTAGCACCGCACAGGCATGCAGAACTTGTCAATGTATTCCATTTCAAATCATTTTAGATCTCTGTAGTGGTGACCTAAGATTGCTGTAGGTTACATCAGTGGGGTGAGAGCTGTCAGATTTCAAAAAGCTGTGACTGTCCATTATCATCTGAAATAAATTTGTGCCAATAGTGCCACCAGGTTGGATAATTAGAAGGATGCCCAGATTCAGAGGCAAAATGGTCGGAAGAATTAGTGTACTGAACTCATTAATCATGAGGTGTTTGTTATGATCACATGAATCCAGAGTATATGTTAAGAAATTCTCCATTTAAGGTAGGAAGAATAACACATGGAATAATATTATATCACCTTGCAAGAAAAATAACACTGTTTAATATTATGTATAAGGCATGAGTCATCCAGACCTCAAGATATTAGAATACCTTTGGAACAAATAGCTAGTGAAGGTTAGAGATGTCAATTCTGTCTCACAGCCTGAATCCAAAATGTACTTTAAAGAACAATTCAAATGTCTAGTTTTGAAAAAAACTAACATTCTGTCCTCCACTAAGTGGTTTTGTATAAACAGAGAAGGGCATGCAGAATGGGAGAGGGGAATTCTACCCCTTGGCATTAACTGCACATAGAGATGTAGAGTCATTTAGAAGACTTGTCCTTCTCTGAGCTAGAAGCAGCAGAATGAAATGACCTCTGGAATTTATTCTACCTCTGACTGACACTATACGGTCTTAGCATATATGACTGGCCTTGAAAAGAATATTTGTTAAAACTATTTTTCCTACAAAACTGAAAAGTCTTACCTATTCCAACAGAAACACAAAAATGAGAACTAAAAGAAATATACAGATGTACAAAAATCTCCTTTGTTTTTCCTTATTATTATTTTTTTCCTTTATTCTGTAAATCACATATCACTGAGACTGCATCAGAACCAGAAAGAACATCAAATAAAATAGACCTAATCTTCAAAACATTTTTTTAGGTTATTCTGTACCTGCCAGCTATTGATCATCCTCTTCCGAAACCTGAGCCCCTTCATTCCTCAAGAATGGAGCATCAGCCTTCAGAACCCTCAAGCTGAGAGCTGTCTGGAGAGGCTGCTATATAGGCAACCACTATAAAGTTTAGTGTTTCGCAGGTAATCTGTCCATGACAGCATTTTACATTGATGGGCCCTAGCCTCTACCCTGAGGGATATCTCTATTTATGTCACTGTAGGGACTGTCTATGCCCTTCTAATAGCTTGTGTCATGCTCCCTCACATGTAGCTGCTACTGACTTTGATGGTCTCACATGCATAGTCCTTGCCCATTAGAAAGTATTGTGCCTGACACCTCCTTCCCCTAATAGAGGCATGCCCATCCTCCCCGACCGTGCCATCAAGGGCCTGAAACACTAATCAAAGCCGGATCTTCATGGTCATAGTCTGAGTTTTATCCTTCTACTTATTTATTTATGTATTTATTTCAGTCTGATAACTGGATAGGTGAACTGGCTGACAGACTCTTCAGTCATGACCAAGGTACTATACATACATACATACATACATACAAATGTTTCAAGCACGGGCATTAAAGCCCTTCTAGCTTGCCAATATGCCACAACACTTGTTCCCATAATAAATGTCCAGGCTGTTCTTAAAAATATCTAAACTAGTACTTGCTTTAATGTAATTTGGTAGTCTGTTCCAAGCATCAGCTACTCTGTCAGAGAACCAATTAGTGCACTTTTCATTCCTATAGAATCTTCTACATAGGTTATCTAATGATTCTCTAGTACTTTTTGATAAACCCAAACATTCCCAGAGGTAGTTGTCCCTAAATGCCCTATATACCTGAATAAGATGTCCTCTTAAATATCTGTAAGAGACATTGTACAAGTTCAGATATTTTAGTCTTTCATAATAACTTAGATTTTCACATCCATGGATGCCTTTAGTATTACCACTGTACTCTTTCCAATGATTCATTCTTATTTTCCTATAGGGTTTCCATATTGTTATTCCATACTCAAGTTTGGGTCTAATGTAACTAAAAAACAATGACTTCATTATGTTTGATTTCCTATACTTTATAAATCTTTATATACAACCCATAGTTCTATAACTATCATTAGCCAATTGGTTGATATGATTAGAAAAACTCATAGCTGAATCTACCCATATACCCAGGTCCTTAAATGAGTCTACAGTTTCAATCACTGTGTGCTGTATTAAATATTCACCTTTCAGTTTATATCTCCCAGATCTCATATGCTTATTTGTTATGCATTTATCAACATATTATTCTCCTGTGCCTAAATGGTCGATTTAGTCAAATTATTTTGCAGACATGCCTTATCTGTAACATTTGTAATCAGTTTACCCAATTTCAGGTCATCAGCATATAGACTGTGGAACACCTCAGATGAAAATGTAAGGTCTGAAAAATACTATCTAAACAAGTAAGGGCCTAGTACAGAGCCCTGTGGGACACCTTGACTGTAACTAAGGATTTCACCTGTCCAGTTAGTGTGTGATACTTGCCATGTCCTATTTGTAAGCCATGCAGCTATCCATCTTATCAACAGTACATCAATACCTAGTTGTACTAATTTATTGATCAGTGTTTTGTGCATGACCCTGTCAAATGCTGAAGTTAAATCTATATAAATCACATCACAGCACAATTTTTAATTCATAGCTGTTATAATACTGTTATAGAACATCATGTTACAGGTGGTAATAGATCTATTTTCAACATATGCATGCTGATATATGGCTTCAAGTCCCAACCTATCCAGTTCTGACAATACCTTACCCAGTATTACCTTCTCCATTATTTTTCCACAACATGAAAGTAGACTTAAGGGTCTATATGATTATGGGTTTGTCCTACTCCCCTTTCCCTTAAAGACAGGTTTTATAAGTGCATGTCTCCAGTCTTGAGGAATCTCCCCATATTTATATGACCTAGTGAATAATAGATGTAATGGCAGTGTAAGTTCTTATTTAAGTGTTCTCAGGTCATTGTTACTTATTCCGTCTCCTCCCTGCTTTTTGTTTGGATCCAGTTTGGACAGTTCTTTTTCAATATAATCTAATTTGATTCCAGTATCTGGGGTTACCTGGATGTCACTAGGACAACTTACCATCCCTTTTGTGGTGCCAAACTGTTTTGCATAAGATTTTGTAAATATATCTATAATCTGCTGTGTCTGAGAATACATTTTAGAATCTGCACACAGTTTATCAGTTTGTGCATCTTTACTCCTTCCACATCTTATGTATCTATAAAAAGGTTTCCTATTATGCTCAATATCTTTATATACATTTTCTTCAAATTTTTCTTGATCTTGTCTAACACTATGCTTAATCAGTTTGTCCAACTCATTTATTTCAGTTTTCAAAGTTGTAGTTCGACCTCTCTTCCATTTCTTATATTTTTTGTCTCTCACCTTAATCAGGTATCTTGTTCTTTATGGAAATATACCCCCCTGATGTTGCGTACCTAGATCCTGATATTAAACATTTTTTTGACTTTTTACTATGGTGCAAGGTGCAAACAGACAATTATGCATTGACTAAAGAGCACACAGAGTTATGCACAGAACAGTAACATAATACAAACAATACATCTGTATGTTATTTACAATTATAAATACAAATGATATTATTTATAGTATGTACAGTTAACAAAGGTGTTCAACAAGTAGTAATTTCTTAAAAGAACATCTTTACAAGAAAATAAGCAACTATAGCTTACGTTCAATGACTAGCAATTGTCAAGGAAACAAAAGCATTTGCAGTCCTTAAGTAGCTGTTTATTTTTAATTTGATTCTAGATAATTGCCTCTTGCTCTCTTACTTTTACAGGTAGCCAGCTGCAAACAGCTGGGCCTAACCTAGAGAGACATATTTTGGTTGTGGAGGTTTAAAACAAGAATTAATGAGGGTAATGCTATTTTCTTGGCTGTCTCTTATTGTGCAGTTTATTTTTTTTTATTTGACATCTGTTTACCAGGGATGTCCAAAATGTCAAGAAGTCCATTTTCAGCGGAGGCCCAGGGAGAAAAGCTCCAAGTACAATTAAACAATAATTTACACTTCACAAAGAAGCATAAATACAGAGAAACAGCATAACATTTATCTAGCTAGAACAGAACAATAATATTCAAATTATCAGAGTAGGTATGGGCTAATATAATAGGAGCCCATGTAGAAACAATAATGAAAAGTAAAAAAAAAAATCATGAATAATACATTTAAATAATAGAGTTAGCAACTGATTGTTACACACAGAAATATTATACATATGTAGAAGTGCACCATGGTTAGGTGAATGGGGGTGGGGTGAGAATAGAGATGAATAGTGTTTGTTTGTGTCTTTCGGCTTTGCCCGGTTAGGGGTCACCGCAGCGGAACTCCGGTCTGCTAATGATTGGCAGTAGAGTTTTATGTGCTGGCTTGACGGGCCTAATGCACAACCTTCAACGAAGGAACGCCCATTCACGCAAGTCGGCATACAGAAGACGCTCTAACTGAGAATCGAACGGGCAACGTCGAACTGTGAGGCGACAACACTACCGCAGCACCACCACTGCAGTATAGAGATGAATAGTGTAAGAGAGAAAAAAGTAGTTGCAAGAGTGAGGTGAAGAAATGAGTGTATGGTATGATCAGCCAGGTGCTATGCATGAATGAAGGTATGTTATGATCAGCCAGGTACTATGTATGAACAACGGAATGGTATGATCAGCCAGGTGCTATGCATGAACAAGGGAATGGTATGATCAGCCAAGTGCTATGCATGAACAAGGGAATGGTATGATCAGCCAGGAGCTATGCATGAACAAGGGAATGGTATGATCAGCCAGGAGCTATGCATGAACAAGGGAATGGTATGATCAGCCAAGTGCTATGCATGAACAAGGGAATGGTATGATCAGCCAAGTGCTATGCATGAACAAGGGAATGGTATGATCAGCCAAGTGCTATGCATGAACAAGGGAATGGTATGATCAGCCAAGTGCTATGCATGAGCGACGGTATGGTATGATCAGCCAGGTACCATGCATGGGCAAAGCCAGTTGTTTTTTAGGTGTTCTTAGGAATTTGTAGATGATCTCATGGCTGTATTACTGGAGTGGGGTTGTACAAGATTTTGTAAAGCAGGGCATTTATTGGGTTGGTATTTGATAGCATGGGCAGTTGTTATTTGATTGAGTGACAGAAGATTGGGTAGCTCTAGCCATTTTAGTTAGTAGAGAGCAGCACAGTTGTGGGATCTGTAAGGGGGTTTGAGGCAAATATGGAAATTTTGTTGTAACTGGACTAAGGTTTAGTTACTTTTTTCAGATTTGTGAAGATAGGAGAGGCATAGAGAATGGTGGTCAGTGGGTGAGTCTTTGCAAGGGATTGTCTGGTGGAGTTTGTTAGGAATGGCTTCACTCTGTAAGAGTGAGCACAGTTTTATGTGGGCCTTTGTGATGATGTGCTAAATGTTTGTTAAATCTCAGACTGTTATTGAAGGTGACTTCAAGTAGTTTGGTGTGGAAGACTGCTTCAGTTTTGGTTTTGCTGGATGAGTAGATGATTAAAGGGGGGAGTGTGGTCAGCCAGTTTATTATTTGAGAAAATCAGTAATTCAGTTTTGTTTGGATTGAAAATAAGTTGATAGAGAGATAGGATTCAATAGCTGTGAAAGATTTTTGGTCTATATCTTAGAGTTGTGAGAGTGAGGGTGCTGTGCAGATGACAGAGGAATCGTCTGCATATTGAACTATGATGGCAAGGTTAGTGGCGGTCTAGAGTTTGCTAGTAAATAAAGCACAGAGAAGTGGTCTTAATGTTGAGCCTTGTGGGACACCAACAGTGACAGATAATAGAGAGAAGAGATAATTTTACCACTTAACAGCTTGTTGGCAATCAGACAAGTAGTTGTGAAATCAAGATATGGCTGTCTGAGTTAGGTTAAGGCATGAGAGCTCTTTAAGTAGAATTTGGTGGAAAATGGTATCAGAAGCTTTGGACATATCTAGGGTGCTAGAGGAAACAAGCTGTCCATTATTTTTGAGTTAGTTTTTGCATTAGTGAAATTTGATGGTGTGTTTGTGGTGCTGTGTCTGGGACAGAATCCATGTTGGGAGTTGGTAAGCAGGTTGTTACATAGTTGGTAGTCCATAAGTTGTGAGTGTATACATTTTTCTAGAATTTTGGAAAGTGGCAATAAAATGACAATACGTCTATAATTTGATAATTCTGTTAAGGTGCTGCCTTTGTGCAGAGGGATGACAGGAAATTTTCCAGAATTTAGGGATATATTGCTCATTAATGGATTGGTTGAGTAAAAGAGAGATGGGGTAATAGATACCATCTGCTGCTAGCTTAAGATAATCAGTTGGGAGATGATCTGCAGGGAGGGATGTGGGCTTCAGTTTGTTTAGCAACTTTTTTATGGTACTTGTTTGGGAAGGTTTAAAGGTGAAAGAGATGGGAATTGCATCTGTTCCTGCAGGGGTAAAGAGGGGTATACTACCATTGTTTTCACTAAGGATAGTATGGAGTTGATAAACTAAGAGTTAAATTGGGTTGCTCTACTTTTTGTGGTGTTAGTAATGTTAGGGGTTAGAGTTTGGAATTGTCCTGGTTGTAATAGTTGTTTAACAGAACCCCAGAATTTTGGGGGATTATTTTGGTGTTGCTGCTGGATCGCAGTATAATAGCTTTTTTGCACACTTGATATGTTTTTTAGATTTATTTCTTAGTTGCCAGCAATTGTCAAGGGTGGCTTGTTTTTTGTTGCTCTGATACTGGGACCAAACTTTATCTCTCTGTTTTAGTAACTGTTTAGTGTCCTTTGTTAGCCATGGTACGTATTTTGGTTTAATCTGGACTTTTCTGAAAGGTACTAGATTGTTTAAGATGTCAAGGAATTTGTCATTAAAGTATTGGACAGCAGAGTATAACTGGAGATTTTTAATGTGGACCAATCACATCATTGTAATAGTAATTTAAAATTACTGGGTGAAAAGTTTTTTTTGTTTTGAATATGAATATATATGGGATTTTTTTTGTGGGGATTAGCCAATGTCTGAGTAGATAGGTGAGAAAATGATCATTATAGGTGGGAAAATGATCACTAAGGCTGTCAGGGAAGCAGCCAGAATAATATATAAGTGAGAGCTTATTGGTCAGGGTCCATTCAAGTACAGACTGCCTTTTGCTGTGCTTGTCTATCCTGGTTGGTGATTGCAGAGTTTGGGTAAATCCATGAAGGTTTATAAAGTTAGAAGGGCTGTTGGAAGTGCAAGTGAACCAGTCCATATTTAAGTCCTCTACTATTATGGTTTCCTGGTTGAATGTAGAGGATGACCAATGCAGAAGATTTTCAATAATGGATGGGTCATTGCTGGGGGGGAGGCATGTAGACACATATTATGATAACATATTTATTGGTGTTAATTTCAAGGGGGGAGATCAATATTTCAGTATTGCTGAGGCTTGGTGGTTTTAAGTCTAGGCATGCTGGTTTTAGTGTATTTTTGAATATTATAGCTATACCTCCTCCACGTTTATGCAGTCTATCAAATCTATGGACATTATAGCCCGGGGTCAGAATTTCATTGTCTTTTATGTAGGGTTTTAGCCAGGTTTCCATCAAAACTCTTATATCTGGAGAATACAGGGAGAGGGATGCATGGAATCTGGGTATTTTGTTTAAGAGACTTCTCAGATTCATGAAGATAAGTAGTATGTCTGAGCTGTTTTATGGAAGGTTTTTGATGACGTGGGAGTGAATAGTGTGTGGGGTTTGAGGTATTTGTTGTGATATTTGGGGCCTGGGTTAGGGTGGATGTCACCACTTAGTTTGAGTTGTGATGTTCTGTGTATGAGTGGGTGTAAGAGTTTTGGTGTATGTTTTGTGTATTTATGCACTGAATGTTGACACACAAGTGGCTGTACAAATGTATATGTAAACATTTCTGTGTTCGAAGTATTAAGAGCTATAGTGCTATGGTAATGTTTATATGGGATGTGTGTGGTGAGGTGTGGAAGGAATAAGTGGGGGATGTCTGTTTATAATTGTGTGAGCATGACAGGAGGTGGTATGATAGCCTATTGTGGGTAAAATGAGCAGAGGAATATGTAGAAGTAGCATCTTTTTAAAGAGGGCATATTCGGTAGTAGTTAGCTAGGGTTATTAAGGTGACTAAGTGATACATACAGTGTTTGTTAATTTAAGTGGAGACACTTGGGGGGATTAGAAATGAGAACATGGGATTTGCTGTTTAGAGATTGATGTATGTGTTGGCTGGTTAGGAGATAGAAATAAGAGGTAGTGTGGTTACAGTGACTGCTGAAGATTTGTGTAATAGAAAGCAAGAGGGAGAAATGTGTGTAAGGTATTTGAGAAGTTTTATATAGAATGTGTAGTGAGTAAAGAGATGGTGGGGGTTAGAAAGTCATATAGTGGGAGTGGTTAGAGGGACAGATGATGTAATGATGTAGAGGTTGGTGAGTCAGGAATTGAGGGTGTTGCTGAAGTGTGTAAGTTTAGGAGTAGAGGAGGTGGGTGAGATTTGGGGTAGGGTAGGGGAGCGGAATGAGCTCAAGCAGAGTGAGGGGAAATGGAGCAGGTTGAACCATGACACAGACCAGGCAGCATAGCCACAAACAATCAGTTATTGTAGCTTCCCTTGGTCAGTACATTAGCGCCTTTGGCTGTTAGACAAAAAAAAAGTTTCCCAAAAAATTAAGTATGAAGGGAAACAAGTGGGAGAGGTTTAAGCCAATACCGTGTACTGCTTACTTTTAAAGAAACCAAGGAGTTTGTTTTCCTTTTTGCAGTCAACTATTAAGGAGAGAAGAGATCACTAGATTATGGGGACAGGAAGTGGGTCCAGTAGTGTTCACACCTCTAAGATGTTAAAAAATTAAGTTTAAAGAGACTGATGATTCAGTTATAACATACACTGCAGGCAGTATTTAAATTATAGTTTCCAGAGATGCAAAGTTTATTTGCTCTGGGGAACAATTTAGACATACGATTCTGTATGGGCAGGCCACACAGTGCAGTAGGTTAGGGACTGTAAGAGAAAGATAATATATCGTTTAGGAAAAAGGAGTTAAAAAGGGAACAGGGAGAGATGAGTGAGAATTGCAGTCAAGTTTAAAAGAATTGTACATTACATAAAAGGCAAATAAAAACTGTTGAAGCAGCTAGACAAGCTGATGCAATTAATTTAACTGTAACTAGGATAACAGCTTAAAAATCAATTAAAACAGGTATGCAAACAGCTAAAAATATATTAAATGCATTCATTTGTTTAGCTACAAGTAAAGTGCATCAGGGTAAAAATCTAGTAAATACATGTAAAAACAGCTAAGAATTTATTAAACGCATTAATTTGGTTAGCGATGAAAAATGTATCAAGTAGGTAAATGAAATGTGTCTATATTATATTATCGTACAATGAAAATAGCGAATGCTATTTCATCAAACCGATAATATCTAAACAACAAAATATCGAACAAACGGAATAGCGAATTTTTTCCCAGGGAACTGATTGTTATTGGTCACAATGCCTAGTCCATGTCATGGTTCCTTAATCAAATTGCAGATCTCTCCTCCTGCTAGTGCTATTCTAATATGCCCCCTTCCACTCCTGGCATCCAGAGTTTACCTATTTCCCAAATATTATTTTTTATAAATTTATTTTTTCGTAAAAACAAAAAAAAAAAAAAACTTAAACACAAATTTAAGTGGGGAGCTTCGCCCCCCACAACCCCCCTACTTAAATATACCAACTCCAAGATCGCACCATAGTGGAGGAAATGGCAAAGTCCCGTAGACGGTCCACCGAATTTTTTCCCTGGGAAAAAATTCGATGGTCCGTGACTTTGCTATTTTGTCATTTTGACAGTATCGGATCGACTAAATAGCATTCACTATTTAGTCCATTCGACACTGTCATATAGGCTCAATAAAATCATTATGTAGCACTGAAAAGTATGCAACATCAATTGCCTACCCAGGAGAGTAATTCCAGGCATAAAGTGATTAAGATGCAGTTTTATAGGTAGTATATAGCATAAAATGTTATAGCTTGGATATAGCATACATCTAAATTACATGCAGTATTTGTAAGGAATACTGGATAAGCGGCTTACAATATCAAATACGTGTTGCTGCAACTTAAATATATTGGCTTCCACGATAAGCATAAAGACAAGAAAAAGCAGTACCATGAAAAACAGCACTTGGGAGCTAATACCTCCTCTTCTTAGGTATTAAGTATTGCGTACACTTTAGAAATGATCTTACAGTTAAAACCAAGTGCAAAAATTAAGTTAAATTAGAACCAACACAGAATAGAATTAAATGTTAAAATTCGCATTTTGCAGTACTATTAAAAAAACCTCGATAATGTATCACCTACACTTTAGAATTGCTCATACAGTGAAACAAACAGGTGAAGTAACTAAAATTAAACTAGAACCAACACAGAAGAGAATTAAATGTTAAAAGCCATGATTTGCATAGTATAAAACCCTCAATATTGTACAGAAAGCACTTGGTGACAAATAACAGTTTTCAATCAATGGAACTTACTTGGCGAGCACACTATTGGAGGGACGCTGAAAATAGATGATGTCCTGTAATGTTTTATTTGAAAAATGGTGCTGTTTGGCTTTGGGAAATAGGTAAACTCTGTTTGGATGCTAGGAGTGGAAGGGGGCATATTAGAATAACATTAGCAGGAGGAGAGATCTGCAATTTGATTAAGGAACCATGACACGGACTAGGCATTGTGACCAATAACAATCAGTTCCTGTAACTTCCCCCAAGTCACTACATTAGAGCCATAAGTAAGAAGGGGAGCAAGTAAGAGAAGTTTAATCCAATACTGTGCAATGCTTACTTTTAAAGAGACCAAATTAAGAGTTTGCTTTCCTTTTTGTAGTCAACTATTTAAAGGAGAGATCACTAGATAATGGGGGTGGGAAGTGGGTCCAGTAGTGTGCATGACTCTAGTTTAAGATGTTAAAAAGTTAAGTTTAAAGAGACTGATGATTCAGTTATAACATACATTGCAGGCAGTATTTAAATTATAGGTTCCACAGAAGCAAAGTTTTGTTCTGGGGAACAGTTCAGGCAGCCTATTCTGTATGGGCAGGACTCACACTGTAGTAGGATAAGGAACTGCAGGCAGTATTTAAATTACAGTTTCCAGAGATGTGAAGTTTGTTTTTTCTGGGGAACAGTTCAGGCAGCTGATTTTGTATGGTCAGGACACACGGTGCAGTAGGATAAGGATTGGTGAGCACACACTACTGTAGGGATGCTGAGAAAAAGATGATGGCCTGTAATCTTAGGCAACTTGATGTCTAATTCATTGATTCATTGTTTTTTTGGGGGGGAGCAATGATCCATTTTTAAAAGCTAACAAGAAATGTGGCTTTGCTATTTACAGGTAGACCATTACATCACTGTAGAAGCTGAAAGTGTTGAATTTTGAGGTTCTGCAAGAAGAACAAATCTGCAGATTTTGTTTATAGCAGTTTACATTTTACATGTGTTTGAGCTGAAATATAATGTTATATGATGTAGCCCATGTATCTTATGGATACGTACATTTTTGTTAAGGCATTACAAGCTGTAGGGGTGAAGAGGTATTAGATTCTGTAACATAGTTTTAGTTGGTTGATGTTTCGCAAATAAATTGTGAGTATGCTTGGCCATTGAAAGAGTAGGGTCTGAGGTGATCCCTAGGTACTTTTGTTTTCTAACAAGTGGTAGTGGGTTGCCAATTGCAATTAGTGATAACTAGAATTAGAGATTTATGGAGCTTTTGCAGGTGTCAAACATCATTATGTAGACTTCAGGGGATTGATCCAATGGTATAAATCTGTAAAGCTAGATTATAATTTTTGTTTATGGGTAAAAGTGTTCTTATATGATTTAAGTAGTATGGTATCATTTGCTTAAAGAACCAAATTAAGTTGGTGCAGGTCAGCTGGTATATAATTGATGAATAGGGAAAATAACAGTGGCCAAAGTCAGCTATTTGAGGGACTCCTATGTCATAGTGCATCCAGCCAAAAGGCAGGTTCTTAAGTGCACATGGAATGCTTTCTTTTGGAGATATTTTTGAAACCATCATATTGTGCTTGGGCCAAAACTGAATTTGCTAAGTTTTTAAAGCAACAGGTGTGACACCCATGCACTGGCCCAGCAATCAAGGAGCCTTATTTCTCACCACTAACACTAGTGAGGGGCTGTGCACTGGCCCAGCAATCAAAGAGCCTCAATCCTCACCACAAGAACCAGTGAGGGGCATCCATATAGGGAAAGAATAATAAATACACACACAGTAAAGTACAATTTCCCTTAAGAGCACGCAGAGATCACAGTCAGTCTGGGTCTGGTTTCTCCTTTTCTCTCCAGGTCCCCAATAAGACTCCCCACTGGCACAGCTATAGGGTCCAGATCTCAGACTAGTGGGCAATCTAAAACCTCCAGCACCCTCTCTGTCCAACCAGTGCTTCGTGTCCCTGCCCAAGTAGCTGACACACACTTTGAGATAAGAGTTTATACAACCACACAAATACTCCTGGGGAAGGGTGGCACAGGTTCTCCAGCTGTGCCATTTTTATCCAGACTATATGGTAGAAATCACTGTCATCACCCAGCTAATATTTATCAGCTACTCAAAGGCCCTTATGAAAGGGTGTCCAATTATACTGTGCAATATTATTATCCAAATGGTAAGTGCGACTGGACAGTCAAGACTTACTTGGAGTGACTTGGTACAGTATCACTATACACATGCAATGTACTCTTAGAGCCTAAATTATCTGTACACAAAACAGCCACAGCTGAAAGGTTTAAAAATATTTAATAAATAAATAAAAAAAAAAAAACACAAGACGATACTTACTACACAGTGCTAGTCAAGAGTTCAGAGATCACAAAGAAATACTTAAAATAATACAGTACAAAAGTTCTGACATCACAGAAAACAAACTAGTCTAATCTTCCTATTTCCTACCTATATCTAAGAGAAAACAGAGTTCTAAAATCCTACTTCCATATAGACACAGGCAGAGTGGTGAGTTGGATGTTCTCAAGAAAAAATGCTCTAATGGTCTCATTCTTTCTGTCCTTAAATTGATAACACAGTACCCCTGATTCATTTCAGTTTACATCATTTCTTCCTGGTTCCCAGGCTAACAGACTCTCAGAGGTTAATAGCCCTTTTGATCTTGCAGCTGGTCAGGAAGCAGAGCAATAAAAGAAATTATACACACAAATTCTAGCCATTAACGCTGGCCTCAAACCAATAGTCAGAATGCCTTTATCTAGATATCTTGGCTCTGAGTTTTGACATAAAAGAATTGACTTATCAGCTTTGTTACAGCAGAGTGCACTGTTGTTACATTTTTGCAGTTCCACATTTACCACCATTTTTTCCCATTTAAGAGAACAAGCCTGTGGCTTATAATAATATTTACAAATGACAGAATTATCTACAAAATTCTATCTGGCTAGGCTGGCAACCTTCACCTATCTTCACAACAGGTCATGATTTATTGTTTCAAATGCTCTTGCCATATGAATGAACAACAGCAACAACCAATGGCTGGATCTGGTATATTGAAGAGTTAAAAACAACGCCCAGCACTTGAATGTCAACAATATTCTGTCTATAATAAACCTAAATTGAGCTGTTGGATGTAGGGAATTAGATTGACGAGCACATCTGATATTATTTAAATCGGATCATAAATAAGCTGTTCCTCAATATAGCCCATAAATAGGTCTGCAGAAATGGGGGCAAATGTTATAAGAACAGCAAATGATATAAGTACTTTGCATGGAAAATTTTTGGTGGGGTGTCAGCGTTGTCATCATTGCAGTGTTTATAAGTTTGTAGACACTACAGAGCTATTTACCTCTCAGAATACTTCATGGGTGTTTAATATTCAGGTGAATGGGGATTGTGACTTGGACTGGGTTATTGACTTAGTGTTATGTACTTGTCAGTTTTTTTATGTAGGGCAAACTTCTTGTCCATTTAAGTTACACATTTCTGAACATTTAATTGATGTCAGATGTGCTTGTCAATGTAATGCCCTATACAAACACATTATCAAACATCCAACAGCACAGTTTAGGTTCACTACTATAGACAGAATTATATGACATGATATAATAAAGAATTACTGCTGACATTCGGGTGCTGGCCATTGTTGTTTTGGAGTCTAGGTTCTGGTTGGCTGTGCACTTGTTCTTTACATGCACAGCATTGGTTTTAATATTGAATATTTACACATGGTCGGTGTGGCTTAATCACGAGGGTGAAGCCCGAATGATTAAAGAAAGGCAACCATGGGTAAATCTTCAGTATATCACACCCAGGAGTTGGTTACTGCTATTGTACAATGACATTATTTAAGAAAAAAATTACATACTTTTCTTAAATAATGTCTTTCTATAACAGCGCCATGGTGTTCTTCCACGTTGTTTCCAGATTCTGCCCTTTGATAATGTACTGCGCATGTGTATGGGACTTGCGTTCCCAGGCTCACACAGTACATCATTGCTTTAGGAAGCAAGGAATGGAGAAAGGACAATCTCTGTTGCTATTTTTTGAAAGAAAGAAAGCTGTAACCTCCTGATAGTTTAGAGGTACAAGAGAGACAGGGAAAAACACAAAGAATAACCAGGGGTTGGGAGGGTGGCCTAATGGTTAAGGTCTTTGCCTTACAAACACAAGGTGCAGGGTTTGAGTCTCACAAGGGATAATTGGCTAGGCTTAAAAAAAATGGCTCACAAGGGCAGTTAGCCTAGTGCTAATCTATGAATCTATGAAAATCAGGTATGTTTTAGTTTGCAAAGTGTAACTGATTTTCCTTGTATTTTCTCTGCTCTTGTATGTATCTGTCGATCTTTTATTTGAAAAATGCGGACAAAGCATAAATAAAGGGAGAATAAGTGTGCACTGTCTGAAGGAAAGAATGTCTGAAATTGAAATGCCTGTCATTATTTAATGACTTCGTTCCTCACTGATTTGTCGGAAAAAGCACAAATTTTAGGAGAAAGGAAGTCACTAAAAATGACATGCTTCTTAGTTTCAGACTCTTTCCTTCGGACTAATGCTTGTTTAACAAATAGCAATTAAAAAAAAGCCTGTCCGCTCAATGATACTTTAGCGGCCAGACTTTTGCTATTGTTATATGCTCGATTTACAACGGGCATGCTAGCTGGGCTGAGCAATCATCATGCTCGTTTTTAAATATTAATGGCCAGTCATTGTATAATATAAAAGTCTATATTTGTTATGTGATCCCAGAGTTGTTTGTATATGTTCTTTTTTTTCAAAGATTTCTGTTACAGGGCATGGGCATGTAACAGGTCTGTAATTGTATTCCTTGTGGTTGGCTTTTTTTTGGAAGGGAAATGATGTGCAAGTGTTTAAAGACTGTGGGGAAACAGAGGTGTTTACAGTGAGGTGACTATATGAGTGAGAGGTGCTGCTATGAAGAGAGGTGACAGTTTCATGAAGTGGGGTAAAGTTTTGAAAGCTTACAGATTGTTTTTTTCACTTATGTTGAGAATTGTTTTGACTTCTTTAATAGCGGGTTCCTAAAGTTGAAAAGTTAGACTGTAAGCTGAAGAGGTATATAGTTGGGAGAATTGAATTTGGGAGTCTTGTGTTGTATCTGTAGGTGGTGAGTGCAGAGCAGAGTAACAATTACTGCAGTAATTTTCAAAATATTCTTAGGATAAGGAAGCAAATACTATTTTTTAAGGGTTCTAGATTTTTGTGGAGTAGTAGTTATTTAGGAAAAAAAATTATTAAATGTTTACCTCACCTAAGAAAGTAATTTTCCACACTACTCTCAATTTATTGACAGTATCCTCCACCAAGGTATTAAAGCATAAAGTATCTTGCTGGCTGTCTCCATGGGGTAGAGAGATGGGTTCTGACTATATCTAAACTGACTCAATTTTGTGATATTGATTGTCATATAGTGGCCTAAATGCTGAAATAGACAACCAAGAAAAGAGATAAGAAAAAGTCATTGCCTGCTTCCCTCTCTTAAGAGGTAGCTTGAGGGACATGTTGACTGAGCATTTCCTGCTAATAAATTATTGCTGGAGATAAAGAACCTACTGGAAGTCTTCTACATGAAGAGGCAAAGCACAACTGCCTATGGGGCTATATCACTTGTGGAAGTGGGTGGCAGACTCATATACCATTCACTGCAGCCCCCCCCCCCCACACACACACACTTTTACCACTCATGTGGCATACATTAGTAGGTGTTACAGTAATAAGTAACAATCTACTGAATGGCTGTCTGGATGATGGATGATCCACAATTTTCTCTCAGCTGGATGGGAATGAATAGACAATCAACCTCATAGTCAACAGGTGTGTATCCCTCAAAAATAAATAAATAAATCATCTGGAGGACACAGTACCTTCTCTAGTACATTGTATTCAGACATCCCATAATTATATCCATTGCATTTTGAAATGGAGAAGAGCTAAAGTTTTCAAATTGCACCACTGAAGTCTATTTATTCTGGGGTTTTGGACCCACACTGCATATACTAAATATTATACAAAAAGTGGTTGACCTTAACAGCATGCAGTAAATGTGCACTGCTGCTTCAGGAAAAGGTCAGCATCTACCACACCCAAATTAATGATACACTGACCAGCTGCAGAACAGAGTAGCAGTTATTGGCTCCAAAAATCTCACCTAATTTTTTTCTCAGTCATATGCCATCCAGTAGTGCTAGCTTAGCAATAGTAGCTGAAACGTATCCAAGAGTATTACACACAGATACAGACACATGTGTGCAAGTGTGTTCTCACCCACACACAAATGCTCATACATGCACACTCACGTGCACACATGGATACACACACACACACACACACACACACACACACACACACACACACACACACACACACACACACAGTGCCAGTGCTTACCTGGACAGTTAATTATATATTTTCAGCACTAATACTGCCTCCCCTGCCTTCAAGGTAACATGCTGCCACCATCCAAACCACTCTGGCATACTGAGCACACAATTACTGTTTGTCCCTAAAAGAAGCAACCATTACATATTTCTAAAGTAGCAATAGCTGTAAGAAGTCACTTTTCAAAAGGTTTATGTCAACTGTTGTGTTGTCATCAGGCCTACATATACATGTGTAGTAATAAACGCTACCTATAAGCTTTTGAAATTAAATTAATAATACAACTGCTTAACTTGAAATAAATTAAGCATTGTATTTTCTAGAATTAAACATACAAGCAGCTATATACTTGCACAATAAAATACAAAATAAATGAGTTTTAACAGACAGATGGCATACAAAAGAATACAATCTAACAACTTATTTGGTCTTATCTCCACAAGTAGATAAAGCTTTTATTGAATTCTCTTTACTTGTAATTTGCACATACAAACAGCAGTTGCACAGTTTCATAGACAAAGAATTCCAGTTCACACCGATTTTCAATTTCTTAATTTTTGACAGTTTTGGACTATACACTGTTCTCTGGTAATATCATTTAAATTTTATTTATTTATTTATTTATTTTACATTTGTTGACCGGGATTGTCTGACTGAGCTGAAGAGCCCTTTTTCAGCGAAGGCCCGGGGAAAAAAAGCTCCAACATATTATACAATTTTCATTATAAATTAGCATTAAACAGCAATGTTACAGGATTATTACAAGGCATTAAGTAGCAATACAATGTTATACAGTGTCGATAACCATGAGTATAGCAAAACTATTTCAAGATGTATTAAAAGAAATATGTCATTAAGCTGAATATAGTTTTTGGGGTAAGTGGTTACAAAAACCCAGTTTTATCATAATGTAGTTGGATGAAGGCAAGACAATTACAACAGAATGTTTCCCTGAGGTGATTTGTTTAATAGATTTTAGAAAACAGTAGAAAGAGTAGTCAAGGAAGATTAGAGAGAGCAAGTGAAAAGAGTGAGTTAAGGGCAGAAAGTAGATTAAGGTATGAGAAGCAGGGGATGTTTAAGGAGGGAGAGTGCAGTGGTACTTTTTAGTTAAATGTACTTAAATGTACTTAAAAGTACTTTCGTACTTAAATGTTTTCTTACGTGTCTTTTGAACTTTTTTATAGGCTACTTGGGTGTCTAAAACTCAGTTTGATTGTCTTTTACTCTTTTGTTCACTGCTTTATTCCACATGCTTAGAGATAAGCATTAAACCAGAGCTGCAGCCCACTGTGCATACTTCAAAAGTAAAGCAAAAAGTAACACCTAGCAGTCCCCAACCAACTGGCAAATAGGCAGGGAATCTGCTTGTGATGCTGGTGACCTATGGCTAGCAAACTGGGAAGCTGAAGGGTGAGCTGGGGAGGTTGACTTTATCAGTCAACATCCAGCTCAGCAAGTACAAGGGAGAGAGTTTAATTTTTTGAAGCAAAATGCTGCTCTCTGGTATAGGTTGGAGAGTAGATTTAGCTCCACACAGGTACATGCACACACAGAGAGAAGGGTGGACATGAATGCATCAGAGGTAGGAAGCTTGTATGGGTGTGCACTTATGTCATTACATGCCCTTCTCCTCAGCTAAGTAAAGAACACATACAATACCCTGTGGTTAGATGACAAATTATGCAGTGCTGGACACCTTGATCTCCTCTCCTGAGGCCAAACCTTGGTTAAATGCTCCATCAGCCATGTCACCAGGATGGTGAGCCCCAGTCCTCAGGTTAAGTCAATTGGTTTATAGGGAGAATGATGAGAAGAAAAAATACTAACCAGATGCAGATGGTCAGTTTACCCAAGGGAGAACAATAAACAAAAACAACAAAAAAAGTGGCACTTAAATGTCATTCTTTCTCTCAGTGGCACTTAAATGTCATTCTTTCTCTCTGCTCATAAAAAGTCACAGGTTTTGTATTTTCTATGGGTTAATTCTGAATGTAGTTTCTTGTTTCCTCAGTGATATAACTGTCTGGGAGGTGAAGCTATAGTTCAAATAAGGTAATACATCCTTTGACTTGGAATAACATGTCAAGGAAAACTGAGCCACACTGCAGATATGTGAATATATGAGGAGCCAATTTCATGTTTTAACAAATTTTCCTTCATTTCCATCCACTAAAAGTGATTAGTTATTTTATATAGTTCACATATTTTTTTGCATTCCATGGTTTTACAGGCTACAGGGTTTATTGAAAGCAACAACCACAACTTTTTTTAAATGAAAAAAAAATACATTTAACTTAGTTTAACACACATGTTCTATAAGTTTACTAAAAGACAGTTACAGACTTTACTGTGTTTGACCTGGCTTGTGGTAACTGAAATGACAGTGGCCACTAACCACATCCAGCAGTAGTATTCATCTTATTCTTATGGAAACATGCAGAGCCCCTGTGTGATGGTAACTGGGATAAAACTGCTAGAATATTTGTCTATACTGTGAATTTATAATATAGTCAGTGCCACTTTAAGACTATATACATGGTATTAAAAACCAACAATCCGGAAAGGCAAAACAGCAAAAAACAAACAAATGAAGAGGAACTCCAGCAGTTACAGGCAGAATACTTTAAATGTAAAAAAGTTTATTATAAAACTCCACACGTTTTTCGTCACTATCTTAGAGTAACTTCTTCAGAATTAAACACTAATTACAAAGTAACAGTATTAAAAAACCTGGCACACATAATCACATGATATTGTGGACCTATCAGCTCTGCATCACATTTAAACACGTACAACATTAAATATGTCAACTAAAGGACAAGTTAAAATGAACAATAATATAAAAACTAGTATAAAAATATGAGTGCCAACTAAAAAAGTAATAGTAATAATTATTAATAATTCAAATGTGCTTCTTTTAGCAAATATGACCACCAATTTACATTTGGACAGGTACTATATATAGCAAACGTATGTACAAAAGATCCCTACAGACCTTTAAAACCTTGTCCTAAATAGGAAAAGCAGGTGTGAAATATTTCTTGTCATCTACTTAAACTTTTTAACTTTAGTAGGCAGGAAATATTACAATTTTCATTCAAACCTGGGTAAGAGAAAACATCCAAGGCTAATTGCCATTCTAGTTCGCGTTCCTCAAGCAATAAACTACTAGGTCCTCCTCTAGTATCTGGCACTATTTGATCAATAGCTTGGAAATGAAATGTATGGCCATTGCTTAAAGACGAGTGCCTAGCTAAAGCATTTTCACTTTTGTTTTTGTCTATAGCATGTGTGCTCATAAATCTTTTCATGAAACTTCCGGTCAGTTTTACCTATGTAAAACGCCGGGCAGCTGTTACACTTTGCTATGTATACTATTCCCTTGGAGTCACAATTCAGTTTATATTTAATAGAGTACTTGCTGTTGTTACCCACTACAAATGAACTACCAATCCTAATGTGCTTACACACCTTACATGCCCCGCATGTAAACATGCCAACAGGTCTCCCACTAGGTTTGATGGTGTTACTTTCTAGGAGGTTTTTCAAGTTAGACCCCCCCCCCTTCTATAAACTATTTTAGGTAAATTACCTAATCTATCAACTATTAGATTGTCCTTATACAAGAAAGCCCAGTTTTTATATAAAATCATCTTAACCTGTTCACTGTCATTGTTAAAAGTTGTAATGAAACTCGCGTTATAAGTGGAGTGTTGGCCGATCTGACCATTACCATCTTGGACAGCTTCGCTGTCCAAAATAAAGGTACTGGTATTTGTTGTCTGATGAATGGTAGTTTGATACATAATATTGTTATTGTAGTTGGCAGCTTCAAGAGACTCTAGTTGGGTTGTCTGGCCTACATCTATCTGTATTAAAAGAGGTTTGAAATAACCATTGTTGCGTTTATACTGAATTTCCTCAGTCAGAGAGTCTATTAAATTAGTTGGATAACCATGTTTTTGAAGCATATCTCTCAATAAGTGGCATTCGACTGTGAAATCACTGTCCAATGAACACATTCTTGTGGCCCTAATAAGTTGACTTTTCACTATCGATCTTTTTTGTTCATATGTGTGGGTGCTAGTATAGTGCAAGAAAGAGTTACAATAAGTAGGTTTCCTAAAAATTTTTGAAACCAGTCTCTTATTTACTGAGTCTTTGACTAACTTAACATCTAAGTAGTCAATACATTCAGTAGTAAAGTTGAATGTAAACTTAAAAAAGCTCGTTGTTGAGATAAAATAGTTCACTAGTTGAAATGCTTGGTTCTCGTCACCTCTGAAGATAATAAAGATGTCATCTAAGAATCTAGTGAAGTAAATTAAAGGAGTATTAATTTCAGGTTTATTAAATATAAACATCTTCTCCCAGTATGCCATAAAGAGATTTTCCAAGCTAGCCCCGCAAGGTGAACCCATGGCCACACCTTGCTTTTGCAAATAGTATTCACCATTAAACATAAAAAGTTGTTTGTAAGAATAATGTCGATAAGTTCTGTAACCAAATCAGTTTCCACTACTGGTGCATTTTTATCTTTCAGTATAAGGGCAATCCGTTCTACAGCCTCCAAATGAGGGATAGAAGTATACAAGTCGACTACATCGATAGTCAAAAAATTGTTCTCTTGATTAAATTCTAGATCATTTAGCATTTGTAAGAAAGACCATGAGTCTTTACATACTTGTGGCTCAAGTTTCAAGTACTTTTGTAGGATGGAATCTTCTAATTTTGCACAAGGGTAAGTTAAAGAGGCTTTGCCATCAATGAGCAGCCTCATAGGTAGATTAAACTTGTCCTTGTGTATTTTAGGAATACCAAACATTACTGGTGTCCTAGGATACAACATGTTGATATAATTATATGTGTCGAGGTCGATTTTTGCCTCAATGGACAAGTCATTGAAGTAACCTCTAATGCGTGAATGTGCTACATTCATCTCATTCAACGATGACTTAGAATAAGCAATATTATTCAAGACTAACTCCATTTTGTTATTGTAATCTATAATATCAAAAATTACCAAACTTCTTCCCTTGTCTGGCTTAACTATTCTGACCTGTAGAGAACTTAAAAGTTTTAGTGCTTGTGCTTGTTCATAACTAATGTTATTTTTCCTGTGCGTACCTACATTGTAACATGCAAATTAATGTATTGTGTGCCTGATATCTAACTCACATACATTCTCAAATAGAGTAAGCAGGGGGTGGAGTGGAGGTTATACGTACTTGCTATTCTAAGAGTACAATTTGAATCAAGTGAATTGCCCAAAAGGAGAGTTAAATTTAATTTCCTCACATAACACTTTAAATCGATTAGAGTTTTAGCAAGGCTCATATTCCTACTAGGGACAAAAGTGTTGCCTCTGGCCAACAGTTCAATTAAAGCTGGCTCAAAAGTAATAGAAGAAAAATTGTAAATATTAAAATCACCAGCTTTGTGGTTTTCTGGCAAATTACTTGGATGATCTGATGACTGAAGTCATTAAATAATGACATACATGTGAGTTTCAGGTGTCAAATCTTTCGGAAAATGCATTATAACACAAACCCTATTATTCTTGCAACTTTCTAAACTAAGAGCAATATTTAAAATCTGTCCTGATTTTTGGGCCGTTGTCCCCCCATTATGTCAGACTTTGTCCAGATTTCTTGCACTAAGAGGTTGAGAGGTATGATTTCACATATTTCCTTTACTTCATATTCCTTTTTGCCTTCATACACATGTAAAATCATATCCAAATTAAATGTATTTAAGCATTCTTCTCCATATATTTTGCTATTATTTTTCCAGACTCTTGCAACTTCTGACAGTCTAAAAAATGTGAAATATTGTTTTTTTCAACTTTACACTCTCTCTGTCACATAAACATTCTCTTTCATCTTATATTTCATTTCTCATTTTATTGGCAATTTATCAGGGATGACTTCCATAAAACATAATTCCATTTCAGTAGTTAACAGTGCTTTGTTTGTTTATTAATAATTATGTCTTCTTTTTTATTGAAAATGTTTTCAGACATCTATCCCACAAAAAGGCACCTGTACCATAAACCTTTTTCTCTTTAATATCAATATTCTCTTTATCATGTTCCACAAATTTATTTTCTCCTTTATCATTTGCATATAATTATTTATAATCTCTTTAATTTTGTTTTGCTTTCTTTTACACATTTGCTAAGTGAAGAAGTAAAGATTTTTTAAGATAATATGTTCTAAAACACCTGAGTAGACATTTTATACAATATATAATATTTAGTCAAAGAAATTGAATGCACAGTAGAATTCAAAAGCCTTAGCCTTTTCTTCTCCTTCTCCCTCTCTCTCTCTCTCTCTTTATACAAAATTATTTTTTTCATGGATTTAGTCATGAACTCCATATAAAATTAAAAGTAATTTATAGCAGACATTTTAAATATTGTCTGTTAACAAGCAAATGGTCCCTAAATATCACCAACAAACTCATCATAGTTCCAATTATACTATGTACATTTTAATTAAAGATGTCCTAAAAATCTCACGACTTAACTATTTATTTTATCCTACCAAAATCTTGTTCTCACTACACCTTAATCCTTTAAGTTTTATCATGTGCAATTCTTAATACAGAAATTTCTGATTCTGTAAAATAAATGCCTCCTATATTAATTTTCTCACCAGGCATGTAGTTTTATTGTTTAACTTTAAACCTATTAACTCCTTTAGCCAAACTTTATTCTTACCTAGCAGAATTAAGCCGTCAGCATACACTATTGTCAATAATAATAATAATTTAACCTATTTACTATCTCCTACCTTCTTTTATTCAGTTTTGAATTACTTTTCTCCACAACAGCATGTTTAATAAATCTAAACGTTATGCTGCTCATAGGGCAGGCTTGATGTATCCCTCTTCTTATCACTACTTCTTCCCCTGCCAATCCATGGACATTCAACATTATTTTAAAAGTGTCTTACACTCCCAGGAAGTCATGAAAGTTCCTAGCACAAGGCATATGACTGAGGCTAGAAAGACTCTTCTCCCATGACATCCCCTCAGGAAGTCATGAAAGTTCCTAGCACAGGGCATATGACTTAGGCTAGAAAGACTCTTTTCCCATGACGTCCCCTTTTGCAATTCAGAAACATGTTAGCTGCAATGAGGTAAAGCTTCATTGTCAGCTAATTTGCATGTTTCTTGAATCACAGTTGCTACCATGATGTACAGAGAATTGCTCATCTGCACACTGTAGTAGTAACCCACTGCTTGTATAGGCCAGTGGCATTCTCCCCCCATCACTCACACACTGGAGTACACAGATATGAACATAATACATCCAGACACACACACACACACACACACACACACACACACACACACACACACACACACACACACACACATACACACACACACACACACACACACACACACACACACACACACACACACACACACACACACACACACACACACACACACACACACACACACACACACACACACACACACACACACACACACACACACACACACACACACACACACACACACACACATTCACCATAGTCCCTGTACCTGCCCCTAACCTATCTCCCCTCCTGTGGTTCCCCCACCCCATAATACTTTAGTACCATTATGGCACTTATCTTACAGGCTCGTGTGGTCTAGTGTATCCCCAACCCCTGATCCCTGTGAGAATGTTAGTGCTGTCAGTGCAGTTACAACGGTCATTGCTGATGTCCAGATGATCCCTCACCCTGATCCTCATTATAATGTCAGTGCCATAACAGCACTTTAAATACAATTCCTTGTGTGCAGTGTATCCCCCATCCTTGATTCTCATACTACGTTTGAGGCCATTATGGCACTTTAAATGCAATCCCTGATGTCTATTGCATCTCCCTACTGCTGATCCCCTTACTACCATTGGTGTCATTATGGCACTTTATAGATTAATCCCTTGTGACTAGTGCATCACCCATGCCCCAGAGCCCCAAAGTACTCTTGGTGTCATTATGGGAGATTAAAAGCAATCCCTGGTGTCCAGCACATTCTCCCACCTCCTGAACCCATAGTGACATTGGTGCATTAGGGCAGATAAAGAGTACTCCCTGGTGTCTAGTGGTTCTCCCCATCACATTCATGTTGGACAATGGAACACTGTCTTTTGGCCACATTCAGTGCCTTGACATAGTGGTGGTAATGCTGATCTACACTGCTGGGCATTTTTTGACTTGCTCAGAGGTGTAGATGACTTTCTGGAGGTGGTTCTGGGGAGAGAGGGCACATGCTAATTAGCATATGCCTCTTCCCAGAATGTCTCATTAGAATTCAGCACATCTGTGGGGCCAGACTTTCATGGTGCTGCACATCTAAGTTAGAAGATCAGGCAACACTATTTAAGGATGGTTTAACTTTCTCATCATTTGTATTGAACCACCTCCTCTTTAGAAAACATTGCAAATCCTTACTTTCCAAATGTAGCTTGTAATTGTGCTTTATTTTTATACTCCTGTTTTATTTATCAGTTAATTCTTGTTCAGTCTGCAAATAATCAGTTATATTTCCACTTAAATGTTTTCTACCATTCAGTCCACAGACTATAAATACATCACATCATATAAGCTATTTCTACAATAACTGAAAGAACTGTTTCATTTGTTCTGTTTCAGTACATTTTCCTGCAATCTTTGTTAATCTTTTACCAGTTCTTATTAAATTCTACTACATTCCATAAAACACAGTGGTCAGAAAATCCTTCTATAAGTTTCTAAGTTTTTGTTTCTGTCATACCTTCTGAATATAGTGGATAGTCTTTTCAATTCTTATGTTACATTTTCCCTGATCCTGGGTGACTTTAATTACCCAACCATAGACTGGAAAAACTACTCATGCCAGAACACAAATGCCCAGAGATTCCTCGATTTTACCAAAGCAAATGCCTTGGAACACCTAGTCGATACCCCCATAAGAGGTGATAATATCTTGGACTTGGCATTAACCAACATGAGTAACCACTGCAGCACCCCTACAGTATCATCCTCCCTGGTAAGATCCAACCATAAAGCAGTCACTTTTGAAGTCACCATCTCCCCTGACCCCCCGTCTAGCTTGGGTCAAACAAAAAACTTCTCAAGAGCTGATTACAACCTCCTGAGGGAGGGTATAAACAGCTTTACAGCTCCCTCACCCACTGTAGGAACTGGCACAAATGTCCAAATCTATGCCAAAGTACTATACGTCCATTTATATAGATGCATGGAATCAGGAATACCTGACAGGTCAAAATCATCCTCCATAAGGAAGAGTAAACCTGTCTGGTGGCCATCTGCAATAAATAAAATATATAACAAAAGGAAAAAATTGCTGTCCAGGACCAAGAAGTAGCAGATGCCCAACTGGAAGCAATCTCTCCTTAGCCTGAACAAGCAAATAAGAGTGAAATCCTCTAAAGCCAACTTTGAGCTAAACTGGCCACATCTACTAGAGACAATCATAAGACCTTCTTCACATATGTCTGCAATCTCAAAGGAAGCACCCAGATCTATTCAGAACTGGTGGTCAAGGACACCACATACACAAATGCTGTAGATATAGCCAATCTACTGTCTGACAGATTCAGTGAAAACTTCTCCCCTCTGCCCCCATCAGTAAATCAGGACATCCCCAGTACCTGCCCCCACCCCTTATCTCTAAGGAACAGGTCATCACAGCTCTCTCAAAGGCAAAAAAATACAGCCTCCATGGGACCCGATAACATCCCAGGCTGCATCCTACATGAACTCAGGCATGAACTTGCAGCACCATTAGGCACCCAATTCAACCAAAGCCTGAATACTGAATATACTTTGTCTCAGCCGAGTGGAGGACAGGCACTGTCATCCCTTTAGACAAAGGTGGAGTGTCCACCGATCTGGGAAATTACAGACCCATCAGCCTAACTAGCCTGATCTGCAAGGCCATGGAATGGATTATCACAGACCTCATTAACAGGGACATTGGCATCCTCCAAACACTCGACCCCACACAGTTTGGCTTTGTCAGCGGGAGGTCATGTCTATTAAATCTGGTCAACTTCTTTCAGACAGTCACCAAAGCCAATGGACAAGGGGAAGGCAGTGCACACCACCTACCTAGACCTTGCCAAAGCCTTTGACACTATTCCCCACTCAGGCATAATAGATAAACTCTCTCAACTAGGCATCAATCCATATGTTACCAGATGGGTAGCAAACTGGCTCACTGATAGAACCCACCTAGTCAAAATAGGGGAAGCGACCTCAAGCAGTAGACCCATAACGAGCAGCGTACCCCAGGGTTCGGTCTTCGGGCCTCTGTTATTCATGACATACTTGTCTGAGGTGCAGGCCAATACCAGTGGGCTATGGCTGACCAAGTTTGCAGATGACTGCAAGCTGGGCACTGTCATCAATTACCCAAGTGATGTGGATGTCCTCCAAGAAGGTCTCACCCAAACAAATGGCTGGTGCCAGAAACATGGACTCAAGCTGAATGCCAAAAAATGCATCATCATCCCCTTTGGGGAGAGTGACATCCCCACATATTATCACATTAATAACAATGTCCTAAACAGACAATCAGTAGTGAGGGATTTGGGCACCCAGGTTGACAGCAGCCTGACTTTTGACCACCATGCTGCTTCTGTTGTACGGAAAGCTTTCTACATGGCACACCTCATAAGTAAGGGTATCTCATCCAGGGACAAAGAGGCCATAACAATTATTGAGTACAGCACCCCCTTCAGTATGTATCTTGCAAAGCACATGCAGCAGCTGGAGACACCACAGAGGTTCCTCACCAGGAGAATACAGGGCCCCAAACATCTACCCTATACAGATAGGCTAAAAGCCCTGTCCCTCTACTCAGTTTCATACAGACTCCTTAGAGGTGACATCTGTCTGGCATACAAAACAATCTCAGACCCCACATTGATGGGACTGTTGTATATCCGCAAGTCAAACTCCATTCGAGCAACCCATATGCATGACCTCAACCTGGTCTGTGATATCAACAGGACTTGTTGGCAGGACAGATTTGTGTCCCAGACACTCCCCCATCTGTGGAATAGACTCCCTCTCCACATCAAGCAGAGTACCTCATTATTCCTTTATAAGCGCAACCTAGATAACTGAATGGGAAACAGAAAATACATTCCTGGGATTCCATCTGTGTCCCTGCTGGACAGGGGCTTTGGGTGATGACTTGTTTAAACATGGGCTAAACTCTTGGCTAGGCTTATAAGGGCCTCAGGGCCAATAGCCTAATAACCTCCTATGATCCTACTCCACCACTGTCAAAAATCAATATCTAATATTTCATATTTCTTAATTTCCTAAAAAAGTTTCCCTTTGTCATTCATATTATTATATAAATATAACAGAAATTGTATAACTGGATCCCTTTTCTACACCCAGACCTATTACTACACATCTCACTGGTCTAACAATCATAGCATCTGGACTTTAGTTAAGTTATTTTGGACAAGTGCAGCCAATACATCAACATTATTCATACTCAAGTTCATAGTATCGCCTTACCCCATAATATTTGAAATTGTTTCCTCTTACCAGCTTGACTAGAGCTGATATTTAATAATTACATGATATAATTTAGCATTTTCTCACACCATTTTCCACTAATAATATCCCCAAAACATTTTAATACTATTAACAGTATTACTTTCCTTTAATTTATTTTGAATTGTCCCTGTGTTTTCTTACTTGCCATTTTTAATTCTTTTGAGTGCCTTCTGACAACTCCTTTTCTGTTACAAATTCAGAGCTTTCATTCTATTCTAAAACTTCTTATTTAATACTATCAACTATATCCTCTCTAAAGTTAGTACATTTTCTTGTGTAGCATCCCTTTCCTTTTGTGAGCATTTTTTTTAGAAACATCATAATTTGCACTGTCATCAACATGCCTATTATCGCATATATTTAATATCTGATTTTTATTTCATTCACTCTCTGTAATGACTTCTACTTTTTGTGCAGGACAGTCAAAACCAAAAAAAGGTCCAATATTACCACATTTCGTTCATTTAAAATTATATTTTGCTATGCCCTTTTTTCACCATACTGTGTATAGTATTTCTTTAAGTAAGTCATTTTTCAAATGCTTCAAATCTACACAAATATGCAAGACTTTAGCTGATTCCAATACCTCACATTTTCTTTTTTCACATACAAAAACATATTTGACAAATGGTATAACTTTTGATCCTTAGTATGCATTGTAACTCAAGTATCCTGCCCCAGTTCATTTACCTGTCTCTTCCTTCATCTTTCTACATCATTTAAAAAACTTAAATTTTCTTTAAACAGATTTCAACATTTTGCTGCATGTCAACCATTCTGCAATGAATATATAGTTTTCTATTTGGCTGCAACCTTAAAAAATAAATTAATAACAACATTACTCAATGGGAAACAGTCATGTTTTATCAAATTCTACAATAAAAGAAGAAACTAAAGCAAACTCCTCAAATGTAACATCTAGAAAATATACAGTTCCCATATGTATAATGGACTGATACTTAAAGTCAAGCAGCTGTATTCATGAATTCAAAGATACATACGTGTCATTTTTTTCTGGTTTGCTTTACTTCTTACTCTTACCAGTGGTCAGTTTTTCAGTTTTTTAATTATACATTCTTCTGCCTTCCCTAGTAATGTTGCTCATACAAGTACATCCAAAGCTTCCAGTTCCTTCACTTGAATTAGGAAAATTTGCCATGAATGCTCCATGTTGTTTCATTACATTACTAAGTTTTACCTTACAAAGGACATTTTGGTCCATCCCTTTATTCCTGGGAACAGCATTGCAGTTGCTTGGCTCTGCTACATTGATTACTCCTATAAAAGTCTCATTTTCTATTCCACCAGATTACAACTCAGTAACAAAAAGTTATTATTCAACTCAATAGTAGCATTATTAAACTTGTTTTAAATATTGTCTTAGTTTCCTCACACAAACTCCTTTCCTTCTCCATGTCCATGCCCACAATTCAAAAAGTAGGAGAATTTCCCCAGTACCTTGGTGAAATTTTGAGCTAATATGACTACCATCTCAAGTCTCCTCTGAAAATAGGTCGCAAGCCTAGTGACACTAATATTGTTATTAAACATAACTAAATAAAATGTAAATGCTGTTTTGTGAGTAAATATGTTGATGCACCAGTTATTCCTTTCCACTAGTAAAATTGCTATTTGTGTATGTATGTATACATGCGTTAAGTTTTAAAAATTAGGTTTAAAACCCAAGGCTTATTTAATTTGAGTAAAACTTGTGGCAGTTATGTACTAAAACATTTGATCTTCATTTCCATTCCGAATGTGGTAACTTTTTAAAAGTGTAAAAATTAGTGCAAATAAAGCATTAAACAACACATACACATATTACTTTTCTATTAATGCATTTATGAGTCTGTTCCATATAAAAATATAAACTATTATGGTCCTTTCTTACTCACTAGTACAGTACTTTCAAAAAGCTGATTAAGCAAAAAATTTATTAAGATGTTGTTCAAAAAATACCCACTTACACCTGGCTCTGTACTAGGCCAATTACTCTTCAAGATCTTCCTAAATGACCTGCATCTCTTCACTAAAAAGCAGCCATAGTCATCTACTCTGCAACTAATCTGGCCAAACCTCAACAAGTCACAAAAAAATATTTTAGATCAACTAAAACCTTTCTCTACCATTCTCAGCTCTAAGAAACTTCACAAAACTAAATTACTACTTTTTCACCCCAAAACTTATACCACAGAAAAACAAAAGTTGACAATCACTTCCTTAAATGACACAAAAGTCAAGGCTGCCTCTCAGACAAAAGTGCTAGGAGTAATCATATATGACTATATGAAATATGGCCACAATATACCAGAAGCCATACAAACGACCCATCAAATATTTGGCACTTTAAACAAAGCCAGACAACACCTCAATGAAAACAGCAAGAAAACTGGGTCTATATTAAATAACCAAAGAGGCGTTCCAGTGAACACCTCTTCAGCAACACATATGCAGTGAACGCTGACATCAGCGATTTCTTTCCCTGGGAAAGAAATTGCCTGGTCATCCCTGTAGGTTTGCCATTTTCCCTACTGTAGTGCAGTGTCAGAGTTGTTATATTTAGTTGGGGGTGTGTGGCGTGGGAAGCCCCCCCACTTAGTTATGTTTGAAAATGTGTGTATGTGTTTTTGGTGCTAGTGATTTCTTTCCCAGGGAAAGAAATCACTGTTTTGATTGTTTGTGATTTAGTGCAGTCAGTCTTTATGTGTCGCTGAAGAGGTGTTCGATGTAATGCCTCTTCGAGATTTTAATATAGACCCAGAAAACTATAGCTACTGCCTACTTGCTGCCATTACTTCTTTATCACCCAGTCTAACTTTGCTTAGCACACTGCAACAAAGTTTTAGGAATATTTTAAAAAGAAATAAGATTTAATGATGCAGTCGAAACTTACCTTTAATTTTTCCATAAATGGGCTAAATTTCTCTAACTGTAAAATCATTGTCATATAATGTATATCTACTCTTAGCCAATGTTTTCATATTATGTGTAATTCGGTATAATTATTTAAACTGTGTTTGTATTATTTTTAAAGACTATATTATTATTATTATTAAAATGTTTTGTAATACTTTGAAGCTTTTCTCCCTGGGCCTCTTCTGAAAATGGGCTCCTACCCAATCAGACTTTCCTGGTAATCAAATGTAAATAAATACATACATACATACATACATACATACATATATACATGTATTTTTTTCTACATAATTAACTGACTCTTTTGTATATTTGTTTCTTTCAAAAAGTAAAAGGCACTACTAAACTAAATAAAAATAGCCCTTACAACTATGGTATACCAGATGGGACCAAGAAGAGCAAAAAAGGAGATTATGAATACTGCTAATAACTGAAAAAACAGATTCACATTTTTTGGATTTATGGAAGTATCTGCCAAAATCTCTTCTTGGTTCTAAAGGTAAAAATGTTATAATATATAAAGATAAAAAAGATTATTTCGGGTAGGCTGTGATTCCTTCTTTATTTTTAATAGTTTTAATGAAGCAATTAGTGATTTGTTTTCTAAATGTTTTTCCTCGCATGTGCATGTATGGCATGTGTATTAATGAAGTCAGGGCACTCTCTTATGATTTCTATTGAGATACATTTTTTTAGATATCTGCCAATGAAACAAAAAAGAAAGAAAGTAAATCTTTTCTCACTAAATATACAGTTATTAATTTGTTTGCATGTGCAAACAACATAATGGAAGCAAAAGAATAACCTGTTAACATGGCAGAATCTAATGAAGTCACAGTTCTAAAATTTAATAAACAGACCCCGGGATTCATAAAGCTTGCGCCAGGTGCAGGCGTAACATCGGTGTTCTAACACCAAATATGGCCACCGAGCGATCCAGGTACAAGCTGCTCCCACGTGCACTACCTGCGTACGCTACGCCTGCACAACTCCCGGGCCCTGTATGCTAATTACCCCATGTGCAGCAGTATAGCATGCAAATGAAGGTATGTAACAATCCAGGAAGTGGTGCAGGCGTAGTGTAAGCATGCAGAAATGTAAACCGTAGAAAATGGTTTACATTTTTTTAAACATAAAATCGGAGCCATGACAGCCGACCAAACACATGTATTATATTGTTAATATATGCCAATGGCTAAATATATAGCCATTGGCATAAAAAAATGTCCAAAATATAAAATTAACATTTAATATATATATAGTAGCACTATCGTGACGTGGAAGCGCAGGGCAGCGGTGTGCAAAGGGGATCGCAAGGAAAATATAAAAATATAGAATAAAGCTGCAATGTAACACATATCATGATTTCCCCATAATAGTCAATGACAGGCATGTTATACCATACTATGGCTCAAGGGTTGCTAAGGGGCTATGACAGTGTTATGCATGGTAGCTAGGAATTAGTAGGCAATGCCATGCAAATGAGAGGAGTAATAGTGAATCACAGATTCTCTGCTGGTGCAAGGATGCACCTCAGAGCATAGCATTATAACACCGAGGTGTGCCCTTGAGATAAAGATGACATCAAGAGAGGGGTGTCTCGCCATTGCTGTAAGCACATTGGAGCATTGCTAAACCGGTTTACCCCTAGCTAGGCAAAGCTGCAGGATAGGGGTGTGTTGAACTGGACATAGCTATGCTTCGCTGAGAGTATACAAGGTAACTGAGTATGCATGTGAACAGAGATGAAAACACATGTAAACCTGGTAAACGGGTTTGTGCGGCGCGCACTGCAGCTGAAACAGGAAGGATATAGGAAAGAAATAAGGAAATGCTGCATCAGTGAAATTGGAGTACAAATGACTAATTAACACCTAGGAGCCTACAGTGGGCCATTGACAACAGCTAACAAGGCTGCAAGCAGCTACCTGCAGAACAGGAAAGGGGAGGGGTAGTACTGCAAAGAAAACAGTAACATGTCAAAGCAGAACAAAGCTGATTTGCAGTATATCAGCTACAAGACACATTTTGCCATGACTGGGTAGGGAAAGTACAAAACAAGAAAGACGACAGGTGGATGGATGCCTGATATTGGGAGGGGATCCAGGTTTAAAAGTGAATTAAAGGGCAACAGATTAATCAAGGCAGGCAAGCATATCTCCACAGTAAAGGCCCCACACTTGCAGTACTCATTGCAAAACCCATAATTAAGACACGCTGCAGCTGGAATAGCTCATACACCCCCACTGACATTAGCAGCATCCATAGCATAATAGTATAAAATGTGAAAGCACCTCACACACATTTGTGTATTCCCATACATTCTGTACCATTGGTGTATACAGACAGGGAAATTTTAGTATGTACATGTTAGAGGCTGCCATAGCATGTGTTAGAGACTGAAGGTGGTGTGGATGATGATGCACATGACCACCTCAGGCACCAGAGGAGGAGGAGGAGAGTGTTTAGACATAGGGTAACCCACCAAGGACTACATGATCTGGAGATAGTGGAGCATTACAGGGTGGACAGGGACATCCTACAGCAACTTGTGGAGCTGTGCTTGCCACACCTCAGAGCCAGAACAAACAGAGGGGAACCTGTCCCAGTGGATACAAAGGTATGTGTAAGCCTGAGAATACTAGCTACAGGTACCTTTCAAAGACCAACTGGGGATATCATGGGGATCTCACAGGCATCAGCATCCAGGGTACTACACCAGTTCCTGGATGCCATGTTACCACATGCCAGTGAGCACATATACTTCCCCGAACGCAGGAGGAGTTGGACAGTAATATGCATCTCTTCCGCCATGTGGCAGAATACCCGGAGGTACTGGGTGCAATAGACTGCACGCACATACACATCAAGTCACCACACAGTGAGCAGGGTAGGCGCTACATAAACCGCAAGGGATACCCCTCCATCAACTGCTAGGTCATGTGCAATGCCCAGGGCATTATCATGGATGTGTGTGCTGGCAGCCCTGGAAGCTATCACGGCTCCCACATCTGGCATGCCGCACAGCTGTATCAGTTATTTGCCAGGGGGGGCATCCCAAATGGCCACCTGGTGAGGGATGCTGACTATGCACTGGAACCATGGATGATGACTCCCATCAGAAATGCACACACACCCATGCAGGAACGCCATAATGAGGCACACGCACAAACCAGAATCATCATAGAGCATGTGTTTGGGATGCTGAAATCATGGTTCCATTGCTTGGACATATCTGGTGGAGCCTTGCACTACTCTCCAGGCATGTGTGCCCTCATCTTCATAGTATGTGCCATGCTACATAATATGGTCCTGCAGAAACAGCAGCAGCAGGGACAGAATGGTGAAGGCCCTCACAGACCACCACCATTGCCAAGGGCCCCACAGGCACAGAGGTACTCAGACCACGAACACCCTGAGCCAGACCCAGTAGGCAGATGGAGGCGTGCCCAGTATGCCCTTGCCTTGGCAAAGAGGGGAACATATAGCACACATACTGACAGTGTAGGCACCTAGGGACTGACATCTTTCTCCACCTGCACACACAGTAAAAATGGATGGCACACACACAAAACTACCTGTAAATTGTCATGTATAGGCAGTCTACTGTGTGCATCCAACATAGACAGCCCTCAACTATTGCACACACAACTGCCATTGGCACAAGGTAAGTCAACACCTGAACAGTAAATTAAGCTATCAGCATGTGCTGATACTGTATGTATAGATTCATAGGTAGATGCTTGGCCAGCTGCCAGAGGCCATTCATAAGCCCAGCCAAAATGTGTCAGCTTTTGCCACCCCATTGATTCATTACCTGTCCCACTGTGGAGCACAGCCAATGGCGGGATCCCTGAGGGGCATCTACTGTTCCCCATCCACACTTCAAAGGTTCATAGGTTCATAGGTTGATACTAGGCTATCTGCCCTAGGGCATTTATAAGCCTAGCCAGAGTGTGTTTGGCTTTCGCCACCCTTTTAGATTAGTTGACTGTGCCTCTGTATAGTAGGTCACAGAAGATAGCCCTTTTGAGGTTAGTTTACTGTGCCTCTGTCTAGTAGGGACACAGAAGAGATCCCAGGGATAAACCTACGATCTCCCATCCACTCGTCAAGATTTCTCTTGAAGAGGGTCATTGAGGGACTCTGCCTAACATGGATTGGGATTTTGTTCCAGAGTGAGGGGAGTCTCTGGGATATGAATCTGTCCCTCCAGCATGTCCTATTTATTTCTGTGCTTAGGTTTAAGTCCCTGGAGCATGTAGCTCTAAGGGATTTGGATTTCTTGAGGTGGAGCATGTCCATCAATTCTGGGTTGGACATGGCTTTATACGTCAGGCACAGATCGCCTCTGAGTAGGTGGTAAGCAACTGAGTAGAGCTGGAGTTTCTTTAGCCTAACTGCGTAGGGCATCTGTTTGAGTCCCTTGATCCTCTTGGTGAGGTACTTTTGCGGTCTTTCCAGTTGCTGCAGGTGTCGGGTAAGGTACATCCCAAATGGGGCATTATATTCAATTATGGGCCTGATAAGTGATGAGTAGAGGGGCACAATGACCTCTCTTGATCTCGATGTGAACCCTTTCGTGATAAGGTGGGCTATATAGAAGTTCTTTCTAACCACTTTGGCAATGTGATTGTCAAAGGAGAGATTGCTATCTACTTGGGTTGCCAAATCCCTAATTACTTCTTCCGTACTTAATGGATTACCACCTATGTGGTAATTTGTGGGCAGTTTCTTTTTCCCAAAGGGGATGACTATGCACTTTTTGGCATTTAGCTGTAGGCCATGGCTCTGGCACCAGTTATCCGTCTCTGTAAGACCCTTTTGGAGGATGCTTGTGTCAGTCGGCGAGTCGATTATGGCACCCAGTTTACAGTCATCTGCGAACTTGGTCAGCCATAGTCCTCCCATGTTAGCCTGTACCTCAGAGAAATATATACCGAACAAGACCCTTGTGGGACGCCACTTGTAACTGGTTTAGAGTCTGACATGGCACCTGCAATTCTGACCATGTGGGTTCTATCCCTGAGCCAGTTTGCAACCCATCTTGTGACATAGGGGTTGATATTTAAGCTGGTGAGCTTATTTATGATGCCGGAGTGGGGTATTGTGTCGAAGGCTTTTGCAAGGTCCAGGTAGGCTGTGTGGACTACCTTCCCTTCATCTATGGCCTTGGTGACTGTTTCAAAGAAGTTGACCAGGTTCAAGAGGCAAGATCTGCCCTTAACAAAGCTGAATTGGGTAGGATCCAGTGTTTGGAGGTTCCCAATGTCTTTGTTTATGAGTTTCATGATGATACGCTCCATAGCTTTGCAGACCAGGCTAGTTAGGCTTATAGGGCGATAGTTTCCGGGGTCCGTTGTGGCACCACCTTTGTGGAGTGCGACAACTGTTGCTGTAAGCCATTCCTTGGGTACATATCCTTTAGTAAGGCTGAGAATGAACAGTGACTTTATGTGAGGGTTCAGTTCTTCTTGGAGTTCGTGTAAGATGCAGCCCGGGACATCGTCCGGTCCCATTGATGCTGTGTTTTTTGCTTTGGAGAGGGCAGCTCTCACCTGTGCATCTGTGATGTCAGGGATACTACACTCTGTTGGGATAGACATTTGCTCTTTTGGGGGGAAGGGGGAGAAAAGTTTGCACTGAACCTGTCTGTCAGGATGTTGGCAATGTCTGTGGGTTCAGTGTATTTTTTGTCATTTTGAACTAACTCAGAGCATATCTGGGAGTTGCCACCCAGGTTCCTGACATAACTAAAGAAGGCCTTGTGATTGTCTTTAGCATCTTGTGCAATTTTTCTTTCGAAGCTGGCCTTAGATGATTTTATGAGGGATCGTAGTTTCTTGCTAGTACTGATCAGAGATGCCTTCCCTTTTTGGGATTTTGCTCTATCATGTAGTAGCATCCTCCTTCTGTTGTATAGCTTATTTATGGCTGGGGTCCACCAGACAGGTCTCCTGCCTTTGGAGGAATGTGTCTTGGTTTTATTTTGGATAGCACGATCCATGCATTCCTGTAGGTGTCCATAGAAAGCGTTTGTAAAGGATTCTGCGGTTTGGGCTGTATTTTCCACTGGCCCGGGGGCTTTGAAGGATTCCACCTCGGTTTTGAGAAGTGTGAAGTTTGCTTTTGAGAAGTTCTTTACCGTGGTTTCCTTGGCTGGGGGTGGGGATGGGATATAGATGTCCAGTGAGATTAATTTATGGTCAGATCTTACCAATGAGGGGTATACCTCTGGTATGGAACATAGAGTCCCCATGTTGGTGATGATCAGGTCCAATATGTTTTCCCTCTTGTGGGAGTGGTGACCAGTTGTTCCATAGCATTTGAGTTTATAAATTCTAGGAACTATTGGGCGAGGGTGTTGGGGCTTAAGTAGTGCTCCCAGTCTATGTTTGGGTAGTTGAAGTCACCCAATATAATGGTGTTTGGAGAGACCTTCATATTCTCCAGTGTTCTCAGGAAAGCCGAGTGGGGTTCCTGAGTTTGGGAGGGTGGTCTGTAGCAGGCTACAAACTGAAAGGCAGTTTTGCCCACTGTTAGCTGCACATGGATGGTCTCCGATGCTTCATGCAGTGCCACTAACCTGGAGGTGTGGGTATCTTTGATGAATATGGATACTCCCCCTCCTTTTGTGGTTCGGTCCGAGTTTTGGGGCAAAAAAGCATGGTATGAGGTATAACCTGGTAGTGCTGGGGTGCTCTCGGGAGCCTTGAACCAGGTTTCTGTTACTGCACAGATATTGATATTCTCCATACTGAGGAGAGCCTCGAGTGCATGCATCTTGAGGTTTAGACTTCTGGCATTGAGCAGCATTACCCTTAGTTTCTTTTTCTTTGTGTTGTCTATGGAGGTGGGTTTGTCTTTTGAGCCTTGCCTAAAAAGGCACTATGGGGTGGCAAGAGCCTTAGCCAGTATTCAAAAGCCCAGGGTGACAGGTGCAAGCCGTCCCTAGCGAAGTAACGTGGCTTGTCGAGCATGTCATCCCAGGCTGACAGACACTGGATCCCCTTTGAATGACACCAATACTTTAGCCAATTGTTAAAATTGATCATTTTGTCTTTATACTGTGGCATCATTCTTGGTGAGGGTAAGATGCTACTCAAGGTCAGGGTCATACCGGCCTGGGCTACATGATCAGAGAGCTCCTTTATGTCTCTTTTCATGTAGTCCAGGGAGGTACATCTCAGATCATTCACACCAGCATGGACAATGACGGAGTCATATTTGTACTTGCTTTGGAGTGACCTGAGTGCTTGTGTTATGTGGAGGATCCTGGCACCCGACAGGCAGCTTACAGTGACCTTCTCCTTGTTCAGCCTGGTGAGTGAGACGTTAGTGTGTCTGACAATAGAGTCAACTATTACAAGTGTATTAGGTGTGTTGTTTAGCCTTAAGGGCTGTGACTGTGTGGCACACTGACTTTGTGAACTATGTGATACATGGGTATTGTTGTGGGGTAGCGGTTGCTTGGATGTCTGCTTTGGAGGTCTCTGATGCTTGGGCAAATTTTTATTTAGATCCTCCGAGTATGTTTTTGTGTGTTTATGTGTTTGGTTTTCTGTTGCGATAGGTCTATGTGAGTTTGGATTTGTGGTGTGTGTGGTTACCTTCTCCTCCTGACTGACTGCGCCAGTATTGGGTTGAGAGAGCTCAGCCTCCAGTTTGGCTATATAGTTGCATCTCTCACATATATTTGAGCTTGTTGGGAGGAGGAGAGGGTGGTCAGTTTACATAAGGCAGTTGTAACATGCCTCAAGATTCCCAGATTCACCAGCTGGACTGGAGAGTAAACACGAAACTGACTTTTGGACATGCCAGAATAGTATAAGGAACTACTTTTTGACTGATCAAAAAGGACCAATAGGGAGCCAAGTACTTAAAGGGAGTATAAGAGGGTGTAGTGCTTTAGTTTATTAGTGCTTACTTATAAGATTACTTATACTTATACTTATACTTATAAGATTACTTATACTTATACATATACTTATTAAAGGTTTCTCTTGCGGAGTGTTAGGGAGGGGCTCTGTATAATGCAGTTAGGGATGTTGTTCCAAAGTATGGGGAGTGTCGGTGAAAGGAATCCTTCCCTCCAGCATCTTCCAGTTATTGCTGTGGCAAGGTTCAGCTCACTACAGTGTGTGGCTCACTGTGACATGGATTCCCATAGGTGGAGCATATCCATTAAGCCTGAGTTCAACATGGCTGTGTTGGCCAGCAGAGAAATTTTCTGAGTAAACGAGATGCCACTGAGTAAAGCAGGAGTTTATTCAGTCTGGCTGCATAGGCCATATGTTGGAGGCCAGTATTCCCCTTGGCGAGGTACATTCGTGGACCCCCCCAGCTGTTGGAAGTGTCTTCTGAGGTACATCCCAAATGGGACTGATGAGTAAAGGGGCACTATAACCCCAGTATGTCTAGATGGGAAACCTTTAGTAATCAGATGGCCTACATAGAAGGATGTCCTAACTACTGTGGAGATATGATTGTCAAAGGGGAGATCACTATCTACCTTAGTCCCCAGATACCCCATTACCTCGTCCGTATTAAAGTGGCTGCCACTTATGTGTTAATATGTGGGTGCTTAATATTCCACAATAGAATGACCATGCAGTTAGTGGCACTTGGCTGGAGGCCATGACGTTGACACCCTGTGACGGTCTCTGTGAGGCCCCTTGAGCGATGTCTGTGTCAACTGGACTATCAGTCATGGCTCCCAGTTCACAGCCAATGTCAAACATGGTCTGCCGTAGTCCACCTGTGTTTGCCTGTACCCCTGAGAACTATATGCCAAATAGTAGGGCTCCCAGGACTGCGTCCTGTGGGGCACCAGTCATGACTGGTCAAGAGTTGGACCTGGAGACCGCTAGTCGTACCATGTGGGTTCTGTGTGTAAGTCTGTTGGCAACTCAACCTGTGATGTATGGGTGTATGTACAGGCTGGTGTGTTTATCAGTAATACCTGAGTGGGGCATGGTGTCAAAAGCCTTGGCGAGGTCTAGGTAGTATGTGTGAACCACCTCCCCTGTCATCTAACATCTTGGTGACTGTATGTAAGATGTCAAACAGGTTCAGTCAGCATAAACTGCACTCAACCAAGCTGACCTGGGTTGGGTCACATTTTCGGAGGTTATGAATGTCTTTGTTAATGTGTGCCATGAGGATGTGATCCATACCATTGCAGACCAGGCTAGTCAGGCTTATGGGGTGGTAGTTACCATGGTCAGTTGTGATTCCACCTTGGTGGAGTGGAATGGGCATGTAGCCTGTGGAGAGGCTTAGGTTAAAAAGCTTAATTAGGTGGGGGGTCAGGTTGTCTTGTACAGTTTGCAAGATGCAGTCTAGGACAACATCTGCCTCCATTGATGCTGTGTTCTGCTGTTAGAGAGGGCCATTTCCACCTGTGTGTCTCTGATGTGTGGGATACTGTACCTTTCGGCTAGTGTTGTGGGCTCTTTAAGGGGTGAAGTATGCACTGAATGTATCTGCAAGGATGTTGGCGATATCAGTAGGGTCAGCATATTTTGTGCTATATTTCACTGGCACAGTGCAAATCTGTGTGTCAGCACTTAGATCCTTGACATAACCAAAGAAGGTTTTGTGGTTATCTTTCGAATCCTTGCGTATTCTCCTGCTGATGTTAGCCTTGGATGATGTCATGAGGGACCTATGTATTATACTAATAGTGGTCACGGATGTCTGCCCTTCATGGGATTTACTGTTTGTCTGGAACACTGTCCTACTTCTGTAGTATAGCCTGTTTATTGCAGAGGTCCACCAGACTGATGTCCTTGTCTAGGAGGAGTCAGTCTTGGTTTACCAGTGATGGCATGATCCATATAGGTGCTTATAGACTGGCTTTGTAAATCTGTGTATCTTGAGCAGTGTTTCCCCTTAGTGTGAGGGTGCGAAACCCCCCACCCCTGTCACTAGTAGTATAAATTTAGCTGTAGGAAAGGTATACACTGTGGTATCCGTGGGGGGGAGATGCTTGGGTGTGGAAACAGTGAATAATTCATAGTCAGCTCTAACACGTGACTGGTTAACCTCCACTGTGGTGCACCTGTTGCCCATGTTGGTGATGACCACTTCTAGTATGTTTCCATCCCTCATTAGGGAGGGTGCCACCTGATACAGGGCATATGAGGTGATAAATTCCAGGAAGCGCTGGGCCTGGAAGTGAGTACTGGAGTAAGTTTCCCAACTAATGGTATGGTAGTTGACATCGACCAATGCCAGGGTGTGCGTTAGGACTGTCATGTTCTCTACTGTCTCCAGGTAGGTGGAGTGGTGGTCCTGGGTCATGGAGGGTGATCCATAGCAGGCCACAGTTTACATTGCAGTTGTGGCTGATGTTAGCTGCACATGGATGATCTCAGAGGTATCATGCTGCCCCACTAACCTGGAGGTGTAGGTATCCCTGATGAATATGGATACACCCCCTCCATGTCTGTGTCAGTCCATGTTCTGTGGCTGAAATGTGTAATATGGGTTATAGTCTGATAGTGCTGGTGTGCTCTCAGGACCCTTAAGACAGATCTCAGTTACTGCACAGATGTTGATGTTGTCCATTCTGAGGAGTGCTGTGAGTGCATGCATGTTGTTATCACAACCCCTGGTGTTGAGTAGCATAACCCTCATTGTGCTATTGTGCTGTTTATGGAGCTGATATTCACCTTCGAGACTCTCCTAAATAAGGCACCATGGGGGCGCCAATAGCCTTGGCCAGTATTCCAAAGCCTAAGGCTGACACATAAGCCGGTATGGTATTGTTGCATGCATGTTTCTATCTGTGCTTGTTTTTCATCTCTCCTGTAGGTAACCTACTGGTAAGCAATAGAAAGCCTTAAACTTGTATAAGACTTCTAGCTTCAAAGATAGGCTTTTGGAGTGACTAAGTATTAGTGTTCTGTATGTTCTTGCTGTACTTAACTGTTTCCTGACTACATGGTCATTTCTCACTGTATATTGTGATCTGAAAGTCTGCTTATTCACATATTATGTCTGTGATGGCCTGCACTTTACAGGTTCACAGACAGATTGCACTGCATGTGAATTGTTTTTACTACTGTTTTTGCAACTTTTCTGTAACAAAAAAAAAAACAAAACAAACAAAAAAAAACTGTAAGCCTGCTTCCTACTTTTCCTGTAACTAGTGTTCCAGATACAGATTTGCTGTATCCAGGACTGTATGTAAGCTTCTGAGCCCCCCAAGCCTTTCTGTGTTGGAGGGAAGCCTTCTAGCTTATCAGTGGGAGTGGTAAGCACTAGGTAACCTGTCTACCACATAAGGAGTGGTTCTGGCCCAGAAATTGTAGTTATTGGCCGTTTGGGCAATCTCTTCCATCTCTCTCAACTTTCTGATTTGAAAGCCTGCATTTGCACTTGTTTCTGTCTTGTAACTTGTCTAGTGCAGATACAGATTCTTAGCTTTAGCACTTAAATTTGCTTATTCATGCTCAGCACTTGTTCAGAACTTGTAAGCACTAAATAAGCTACTAATTACTATAGCACTCAACCTTCCTCATTACCTAGAGGAAAACAGTTTTTGTACTTAAATTTCTCACCTGCTTAGAGAAAAACAGCTCTTGTACTCACTTTCCTCACTTATCTAGAGGAAAAAAATTTTTTATTCAGGCATGTCCAAGGGTCAACTACCACTGTTCTCTTCTGTCTATCTGATGAATCTGGGCATCTTAAGGCAATGTAGAAATGGCCTCATGTACACAGACAACCCTCTCCTCCTACCACCCAACAGTACAACCTGCGAGAGTTGCACTTATCTAGCCAAACTGGAGGTAAAGCTCTCTCCAACCAAGACTGAACTTGACAGTCATGAGGAGAAGGTAAACATTTGCACCACACCACACATCACATAATCTCACTAAATCTACACCACAAACATCCACACATAGTAACACAAAAACATTTGTGGAGGCTCTCAATAATAATCTGTCTAAGCAACAGAGACCTCCAAAGCAGAAATGCAAGCAACCTCCATCCCCCAACACAACCCAAATGACACACAGCCCACAGACTCAGTGTGCCACTCAACCACAGCCAATAAGACAAAACAACGTACCCAACACACTAGTCAAAGGTGACTCTATAGTCAGGCACACTGATGTCCCACTCACCAGGCTAAACAAGGAGAAGGTTACTGTCAGCTGTCTGTCGGGTGCCAGGATCCACCAAATAACCCACGCACTCAGGTCACTCCACAACAAGTACAAATATGACTCTGCCATTGTCCATGTTGGTGTGAATGACCTGAGATGTGCCTACCTGGACTACATGAAAAGAGACATGGAAGTGCTCTCCGATCTTGTAGCCCAGGCAGGTATGACCCTAGCCCTGAGTAGCATTCTGCCATTGCCCAGAATGATACTGCAGTACAAGAACAAAATGATTGACTTCAACAATTGGCTAAGCTTCTGGCGTCATTCTAAGGGGATCCAGTATCTGTCTGCTTGGGATGACATGGTCGACAGACCATGATGCTTTGCCACAGATGGCCTGCACCTGTCGCCCCTGGGATTCTGGATACTGGCTAAGGCTCTTGCTGCCCTTATAGTGCCTTTTTTAGGCAAGGTTCAAATAACAAATTCACCACCGTAACAAGAACAGGCAAGCAAAAACTGAGGGTAATGCTACTCAATGCTAGAAGTCTAAATCTCAAAATGCACTCACTTGAGGCACTCCTTAAAATGGAGAACATCGATATCTGTGCAGTTACTGAGACCTGGTTCAAGGCTCCAGAGAGCATCCCTGCACTACCAGGCTATACCTCATACCACACTTTTCGGCCATGTATCCTGGACTGAAACACCAAAGGCGGAGGTGTGCCCATATTCATTAAGGATATCCACACCTCCAGGCTAGTTGCTCAGCATAATGCATCCAAGGTTATCCAAGTGCAATTAAATCTGGGCAAAACTGCAATCCAAATTGTAACTTGCTATAGATCCCCCACCATGCCCCAGGATTCCCACTCCTCTTTTCTTGATGTACTGGAAAATATTAGGGTACAACCAAATACCCTAATAATGGGTGACTTTAACTATCCCACCATTAACTGGGAAAACTACTCGTGTACCAACTCCTTAGCTCAACGCTTTCTGGAATTCATAAACTCCAATGCCCTGGATCAACTTATCCACACCCCCACCAGGGGCAACAATATCCTAGACCTAGTCATTACCACACCTGAAGTCAACTCCTCATTGGTCCAATCCGACCATAAGCTAATCACCCTTGATATCCACATCCCACCCCCACTGCCCATTAAGGAAACCACGGTAAAAAATTTCTCCGAAGCCAATTTCATGCTTCTTAAGACAGAAGTGGTGAACTTCATGACACCCATACAGATGGACAATACAGTTACAACTGGTGAATCCTACACAAATGCACTCTATAAGCACTTACACGAGTGCATGGATCGTGCTATCAAAAACAGAACCAAGATGCTATCCTCCAAAAAAAGGAAGCCAATCTGGTGGTCCTCGGCCATAAACAAACTGTACAACAGAAGGAAGAAACTGTTGCAAGAGAGTAAAATCCCATGAGTGGAGGAGCTCCCTGGTCAGCCTCAGTAAGAAGCTGAGATCCCTTATAAGATAGATCCTCCAAAGCTAGCTACGAAAACAAAATCGCCACTGATTCTAAGGACAACCACGTAGCATTCTATAGCTATGTCAAGAATCTCGATGGCAACCCCCAGATCTGCTCTGAGTTACAGCACAAAGGCACGAAAATTACAGAACCAACTGATATTGCCAACATCCTGGCAAATAGGTTCAGTGCTAACTAAGGCAGTAGCAGTGCAGCTGATGTGCATGTATTTAGCTACCTAGGAACACCAATTGGTTATCGGGATAGCACATGTTACTGATCTGTAACTATAAAAGGTTGCCTTGTCACACATTCACACCATCTGTATCTACCTGTAGGACAGTACAAAACACTGAAAGACGAACTGAAAATGAGTATTATACTAGTCAATAACACCTCCAATTACTAAGAAGGTATGTATAACATGTAGTATGTCTGTGTATGTAGTACCTGTTCTGTAAGAATTACGGTGTAATCAATGTATATAGTGGAAATAGCTATCTTGTAGTGATGTATTGTTGAGCAGTAGTAATGCTTACAGCATTCTATGTGTGTACTGCTGTAGGTCACAAGGCAAACTCCGCATACACCACAAGGGATGATTTGGGCTTGGAACTCACCAATTCACTTCCAGCCACTGTCAGTGTCAGGATTAGTCCAACAAGTATGTGCTATACCGGGATAGTATATGTCGATATATTGTAACAATCGACATATGTATGGGTGTATAAGTAAGAAGAACATGTCAAAGGTGGGCTTACTGTGCAAATATGGTGTGCATTGTGGGATATTGTGCCAATAACTGTGTAATGTACAGTATTTTAGGTAGATCTGTATTCCATTCTACATAGCAGCTCTGTTATGTTATGCAAACAGTAGTTATGTCTATTGACAATTACAATATTCAATAACAGGATACATATCATTTGTATTCATCTGACAGTTTAGCAGCATGATAGCAAAGATAATTGGAAGAGCTAGGTAACTATCCATGCACATAACACATGTAATATCCACCTCTCTAGTATCGTTTGCATGCAATAACAGTTGTGAATGTGTACATGTTATGCAAATGTGTAGTGACCCTTGTTACAAGGCTGGACCTCTCTAGTATCGTTTGCAAGCAATAACAGCTGTGCATGTGTACATGTTATGCAAATGTGTAGTGACCCTTGTTACAGGGCTGGACCTCTCTAGTATCATTTGCAAGCAATAACAGCTGTGCATGTGTACATGTTATGCAAATGTGTAGTGACCCTTGTTACAGGGCTGGGCCAAATGGCTATGTGCACACCTACATAGAGTGGATATTGAGAGTAGAGACACACTGGTTGAACTACCAGGTTTATGTAGCCTAACCTCTCATTGCCAACCTAACAGCCGCTTGCACATACTGTATGTAAGGTAGTGCACAGTACTGGTAATGAAACAGGTTGCATATCATCTTTAACTCCAGTGTAACATTTGCAGTAGGAGTGCAAGATGTAGGAGACTGCTGCCCATGTGTAATAGCCACTTCATAGGTTATGGCTTACACTATCTGATTATATCCTGGTCATGTTGGGTGGGTGGTCTAATGGTTAAGGTGCTTACCTTACAAACACAAGGTGCAGGGTTTGAGTCTCACAAGGGATAATTGGCTAGGCTTACAATGGCTCGCAAGGGCAGTTAGCCTAGTACTAACCTATGAACCTATGTTGATAGTGGCATTAGAATCTATTGATACATGACTCTGTTTGAAGGGTAGGTGTCTGTGCCCAACAAAGCTCATGGTCCTGGTGTATATGTGAGTATATACCCAGAGAAGGAAACAGACCTGTAGACACTTGCATCATATGTAATCAACTAAGAGGATGTGATGTGCTCCTCAGAGGATGATTGTTGCTAAAGTGCTAAAGGCAGCTACAATGTTTCCGTAATAGCCAGTGTTGATAACACAGATATTTACATGTGAGCATCACTGTCTAAAACATCTTCATAAGCAATAAGTAAATTAAATACAGTACTTGGTACTTGTAGTACTGAATGCTCATACAGGCATGTCCACTAGTCAGCTACTGGTGTTTACTAATGTCAGCTTTGTGTATGTGACCATCCTGGGGGAATGTAAACTGTATGCCATGTACACTGCCAAACCCACCTAACACCACGCCCCACACATTGTTTGGGATGCTGCTACAGGGGTAAGCTGAAAGGCAGCTCAGCCCACAGCCATGATTGGACTGGACTGGACTGAGGATCACATCACATCCTGTTAGTTGATTACAGATGATGCAAGTGTCTACAGGTCTGTTTCCTTCTCTGGGTATATACTCACATGCATCTCATCATCACAACCAACACATACCCTTACCAGAATACAGTAAGGACACCCACACACACTACCAGAAATCACACACATTCACAGACGCTTCTAAGTATCTGGCCAAACATGTGACCTCCCAAGCTGGAAGTGACAGACAATGAAATACACAAACTGTATGACATAGTTTGCATAATTGTGTCACTCCTCAGAACAAGTGGCCGGAAACATGCTCAACAGTACTCATTTGTGAATGCAAACTCTAGCACTATGTTACACACCAACCTATACAAGGGCATACATACTGTCAACTGCCTGTCTGCTATGATTAGCCACATACCCATACACTCAGACCACCTTTTGAACTATACACATGGCTCTGGCATATTCCATGTTGTTGTGCAGAACCTGTGATGCAGTAGCCTGGACTGCATGGAAACACATGTAGGAACTGTCAGGTCTTGTAGCCCATGCAGGTATGTCCCAAGGCCTGGGTAGCATTCTGCCATTGGCCAGAATGATACTGCAGTACAGGGACAAAAGGATTGTATTCCACAATTGTCTAGTGTAGTGGTGCAAATCAAAGGGTATCCAGTGCCTGTCTGCTTGGGATAACATGGTTGACAAACCATGATGCTTTGCCAGACAGGGCCTGCACCTATCACCCCTAGGAATCTGGATACTGTCTAGGGCTCATGCTTCCCCTATAGTGCCTTCATCATGCACAGTTCAAGTGAAGGTCCACTGCTGTTACAGGGACAGCCAAGCAATAAACTGCTGGTCTCACTACACAATGATACATGTCAGAAACACTATATGGATACACATATGTCAATCCCTAACATGGAAAACATATCTGTGCAGTGGCTGAGACATGTTTCAATGCTCCGGAGAGCACACCTGCATGACCATGTTGTAACACATATCTCACCTCTTGCCCATTATCCTTTATTGGAACACACGGGCCATAGATGTGTCCATATTCCTGAAGGATATGTACACCCCCACGCTACTTGCACTTGCATAACTTCAGATGCATTATGTTGAGCAACTACCTTTGTGCCAAAGTGGAATTCAAATTGCACCTTGCGACAGATCCCCCACCATACTGTGGATTTCCCAACTGTCATAATGTGCTGTAATGGGGAAGATTAGGTCTGAGACAGAAAACCATAATAATGGCTACTCTCAACTATTCCATTGTGAACTGGGAAGACTCCTCATGTACCAACACCTGCACTCAATGCATGTTGGATTCCATCAACCCCAATGACCTGGATCACAGTAGTCACACAAACAGGGCTAACAGTATGCTACACATAGTCAGTCTCCAATGCCAATGTTATGTTTCCTAAGAGCAAAGTGGTGATTGCCATGGCACCCATGCAGATGGACAATGCATGTGCAAATGGTGAATCCTACACAAATTAACTTTAAGCAGTTACATACGTGCAGTGCTTGTGCCATTGAAACAGAAACAAGATTCAACCAAACACAAACAAGAAGGCAAACTGATGATACCATACTTTAAACTGTACCACAAAAGATAGTAACTGTTGCAAGAGTGAGCACACATGAGTGTAGGTGATCCCTGGTCAGCCTCAGTAAGATGCAGATACACCATATAAAACCACACAAAGCTACTGTGAAACTAATCAGCCACATATTATGAGGCCAAGCACAGAGCATTCTATAGCGTGTCATTAATTGTAATGGTAACAACAAGACCTGCCGTGCTGCACAGCACTATGGCATGGGAAGTACTGCACATACAGAAATAGCACCTGTTCAACCAGATAGGGTCTAGGAAAACCTAAACCCACTCCCACCCCCCAACAGGTACACTTAGTTATATATCCATGTACACTACAGGGCCCCTGTAATAACAACTATGCAGGTACAAGCTGCACTCTCTAAAAGCCATACATACAGCTTTCATGGGACCTGTCAACATCCCAGGGTGTATCCTACACAAATGTAAGAACAATCAGCTATCCACATACACATCATGGTCAATCATAGCTCCATGTCAGGCTGTGTACACACTGAATGGTGCACAGCAACAGTTATCATACCCCACAAAGGGGGAGACACCACTGATGATGGGAAATAGTGCACAACTACCCTGCTGATTCTGGTCTGTAAGGCCATGAACCGTGATCAATGTATTTGATGTACTCAGTACAGATGTAGATGACAGTAGGGTTGATTCACACAGCATATCATGACTTTGCCAGTTTGTAGGACACCATCACCCATACTGATTTCCAGCTACACTCAGTAAACTAGGTGTATATTCCTATGTCACAGGAGTGGTTGGCAACTGGACTGCTGGCAGAATCAACACTACAGAAGGTGTCTGACTAATACACGCACATCAAACCAGTGCCAGCCACAGTAATACAGGGTTCATTCCTGGTACTCTACCTCTTTGTTATCTATACCACACAGACTACCACAGAAGGCATCTGCCTATTGATGTTTGCAAATGACTATGAACTAAGAGCAATAGTTGACTCACTGTGTGCTGCATTCAACATACAGAAGGGCCTTTGTCTGTCAGATGTGTGGTGTGCGATGTATGGCCACAATCTGACAGCTAAGTATTGCATTGTCATCCCCTATGTTAAAAACCCTGTACCCATGAACTATCACCTAGGCAGTGGTCAACATAATGGCAATTGTGTGTGTATGGGATTTAGCTGGACAGTAGTCTTTCCTTTGATAGTTACTTCACCACACCAGTCAGGTAGTCGTATGTGGTACCCCTAGTCATGACAGGGTGCCATCCAGGAATATAGAGATAATTGCTCAGCCATACTCAACACTCATGTGACCCATAATAGATCACATATTTCCTTTAAGGGTTATTGCCCATGTGTAGATAGCTTACACTGCCCTTCCCAATCCCTAGCTCCACCATGTAGCATGCAGCCTACCCTGAATAAAGCCATGTCCAACCCAGAGATGTTGGACATGGTACACTTAACACATCCTGATCCCAAATAAACACATACTTCATGGACATCTACCTTTCTAGTACAAGAATCACAACATGCCTGACAGATCTCTGTCCCATACACTTAACATACTCTTGCCATGCTATGCATCCCTGTCCAGCGAAGCTGCACACCACCCCTCTCTGTGACATGGTATGATGACCACATGCCAAATATATCAGTAACTCCGTGGATCAGTTCTGTGGCACTGCTTGAGCTGTCCACTGAAACTTACCTGTCTGTTGCTTACAGCTAGGTAACCTGTCTGCCTAGGCTCATAAATGGCCTAGGGCATATAGCCTACTAGATTACTATGACCATACATGCTATAGTTGATATCCAACTGTGCAAATACCATCGGGTTAGCTATTGTCCCATGTGTTACACATGTGCAACACAGGCAATACATGGCAGGATGCTACACAGCTGTACAGTGCCATGTAGATGTATATGGCAAAACACATACATGCTTGCAAGTCTGCAGGGTCACAGGTCATGTCCCTAATGGCTATGTATGACTATATATGTGACATATACACAGCATTAAGGTTGATTGCATTAATGTGAGCACATCCAGGCATGTGCTGATAGGTAAAGACACCAGTACAGGCAAACAGACATGCCCACGTCAAGACAACATCCACATGGAGTATGAGCAATGTCATCACATGACACACACATATATGGCGATAACATCACATCACCAGTAAGTGTCAATTGTGTGTGACTTAAACATGTCAGTGATGTGTTAGTGTCATGTAGATTTGCAAAGACTTATTTGTAATCTTAATAAATGTGATACACATGTATGTTCAGCTGTACTTCTGTACTTCTCTGTGAGTTACTGTGACCTGTCTCCATCATTATGTCTTCCAGGTATGCCACGAAGCGGGCTGCCAGCGTACACCCGTTTGGAGGATGAGGTCCTCATCCCATACCTCCTCCACAACCATACAACACTCTTCAGCCATGTGCCACAGGATGCACAGCAGTGGGATGCCCTGTGGGAGGAACTCCACAGGAGGGTAAATAATGTTGGTGGTCAGAATCGCACCTATCAGCAGGTGCGCAGACACTGCACTGACCTCATAAGATGGGCAAAACAGCATGCTAATGCAATCGCCAGGGAACAAGGTGCAACAGGTGGGGGGTCACTCACCCAGCCCCCAGTTACACATACCGAGGAGCTACTGGCCAACCTGGGGGCCACCTGCAGACCTCCATCCACAAGCTTTAGCTGGTATTGTGGAGGTGGGTGTCTCTCAACCACAGAGCCTGGAGTTGCCTGGTATGTCAGTACTGCACATATAACACAACTATATTTCACATAGTTACATGTGTTACTGTACAATATGTAATGTAACATCATATGCAAGGCATGTATGGACATATGCCACATACTATAGTCTGCTACTCTATGTATGCACAGATGTGCATACTCCATAGTATAGTGTATTGTACTGGCTTATGTGCTGACATGTACATTTCACCCTGTAGCTATCACAGAGGTGTGGATAATGATCTTACTGCTGTGGCACTTCTGTTTAGGGGTACCTCTGGTGTTTTGCAGCGACAGCAGCCTGTGTCAGGTGAGATTGTTATTATTTACCAGGCTTGATAATGCACAGACCATTTTAATTGCATGCTATCTGCCATAACACATGTACACATAATGTATGGTGGCCCTGTTAATAGACACTGGTCAGACTTGCAATGCATCACAGTGGTTACCCATGTGAAACAATTGAAGACTATATGAAACACCTATACTAAACCTTCCAAACTGTCATTGGCAGATGTGTGGACAACTGTGAATACAATGGTGGAGGTGTGTTTCACTGTAGGGACAGGTACTACATATCAGCATTACACGTGTTGGGAATACAAACAGTACTGTACCGAGAGCATATGTGTGCATACACTCTAAATGTGTTGGAGCTGGAGTATGACCGGCCCACAGGATAGACCCTTGTGGATTATACCCTTGATATGAATGTCACACAAAGTCATGTGCTATCTGACATGTCCATGGCATGTAGTGGGCTGACTGCAACACTGCTCAACTATCCTGCAAAACATGATGTCTCACATCCTATACATACCACCCTTTGTCTGCATAACCTTGTCCTCTGTGGAGTATATGACATCTATGGGTGTATGTCATATGGGATAACACTGACATGTGAAATAAGATGGCCATCACAACCATTGGACAGAACATGTGTAAACATGGCCATGGAGGATGGCCAGAGACATGAAGCAATACACACAGTAGAAGTGATGTACATGTGTGTACACCCTGTTGTACATTGGCTCAACACAATACAACTATGGCCTTTGTGTAATGGTGACATTGCAGATGTGAAACACTAAACATCACACAGGCCTGTGCACAGCTTGTGTAGGCATAACATGAAACCACCACATAACATGTCTTGAACATCTTGAGTGTGTCACGACATGAAAGCATACACCTATACAGTATCCAAATACATACATGTGTTGCACAACATACACATATAACCACATCAGGTCACAGATACAGTACATTCACCTTGCTGGTGTCAGACATGCCTGCTCCTAATGTGTGTTAGGTACACAGAGTACTGCCAAGTTAGCCATGTATGGGCATAGTTGCCAGGCATCAGTAATATGGTTGCAGATGTGCAGAGGTGTCATCCGTATACCCTTCTGTGACCTGTGTCACACATTTCACATTAGGGTTTAGTGTGTATACACCTCAGTGACGTTGATGTAGGTGCATTGCGCTCCTGCAGTCCACTCTAGCAGTGATGATGACAGTATGATTGAGGCACAGGCAGGGTTGTCAGGGGCTGAATATGTGACATTGGTTGCCATTCCACCTGTATCCCCCTCATTCTCTCACACAGTTCCCCTGCCTACACATACCCCATCACCACTGGCCATAGAGGAAGGACAGTTGGCAGGTGGTAGCATGGAACAGGGAAGTGTGGAGACTATGGAAGGTGTGCCTGCACACCATGATCCCAGTCAACTGACTGGTGATGTCCCACACAGGCATGTGCCCAGCGCTGTTTGTAGGAGGACCACTGGCCAACATGCCCCTGCAAGACAAAGCACATCAGTTGGAGTCACCAGATGCATGTTTCAGGCTGTAATGAAGGCACAGGCACATGCTGAATGGCACAACAGAGAAGGTCTGAGGCTTCAGAGTGCTGCTGTCTGTTCATTAACTGACAACATCCAGGCAATTGCAAATGCTCACCATCATCTTGCAGATATTTTGGATAGATGATTGGGTGACATAGTGGGAGTCCTTGACCGTGGCTTGGCAATCCTCGAGCATGGAATGTCTGTGCTGGAAAATCTGGTGGGAGTGAGGCTTCGGGCACATGGACGTAGGTCAGCTACATCACCTGTTGAAGGTCTACATGAACATGCTACTGCACATGCCCGCTCCCATAGTGGCGGTAGCAGCAACAGTGCAGCCATGTGCACGTGGTCCTGGACGTTCCTAACAGGGACACGATTCCAGTGGACATGTGTCATCAGACAGCACCCAATCTGGACCTCTGCCTGGTAGTGCCCGTGCAACCCCTGGCAGGCAGGTCACATGGCCGTGGCCAGACACTGAGAACTGTGAAACCTGCCTTGTACAGTCTGTAGCTGTCAATAATACCCCTGTGTAGGCCAGCCACATGCCAGACCTGTGTGCATGCATACACACACACACTGGAAACAAATGTAGGGCACCTCAACACACACACGCATAACATGCACACACACCCAATGATATCACAGGCCCTAACACACATACATGATGTCATTCAATGGTGCAGCCTAGGCATCTGGCAAACATTATCACCCTGTGCATATGATGATGCCTGTGCCGCATCCCTGTCATCCACACCATTGGTGCAGAGACATGCTCATATGGTCTGATGCACAGGGTGAACATACTAGGTAGACAATTGTAGATTAATATTGTTGAGTAGTGTTGACAGGCAGCAGACATACCATGTATTACAGTTTCAGAATGCATTTTGTACATTTGACAGTATGTATCATGTGTAACAACACTAACAGCATGTTGATCTTGATGTTCTGACTTCCTCTTTCAGGTGTAGTTGCATGTGCCGTGGAATGTCAGTGTTTGAAGTTAGTGTCCCATATGTACATGTTTACTGTTCTGATGATCCAAGAGCATGAAAACTGTGTAGTAAGCTACTAAGTTCAGAGCCATCACATCCATAGTGGGTGACATCACAGGTATAGTTACCTGGAGCGGGTAGGAGGTAAAAGAGTTCTATGGTGGATGACAAGGGTAAAGACCAGTGGAAATAGTGTCTTCTCATTGGGAAGCAGTAAAACCCACTGCCATGACAGCATGCAAACACAGACACACCCACACACTCAGGGATTCACAGACACAGTAACTCATACTCTGACGCACACACAGTTGCCAGTGTTCAGATGAGAGCCCCTGCCTAGGTGCATATCATCATTATAGTACTACACAATTACAAGACACACCACAGAGATTACACATGTACAGGTAGTCAGAATGGCCTACGATCAAGGACATTGACAGGGATACTACAGTGCAGTGAGTGTATGTGGGGAAGGGGGTTCATCAGTAGGCTATGTAACAACAAGTCACAGCCCAGGATGTACATGTTAACAGGTGGTTAGAATGCCCGTCTAAGATTGATGATATCAACAGGGATACTAGATTGCATTGAGTGGCTGGGGGGAGGGGCATTAACATTTCACTATAGTAAAATAAAGCCTCACTCCAGGGACCAGGCAGCCATACACATGGACAGCCATACACACACACACACACACACACACACACACACACACACACACACACACACACTGTGGCATTCACAAAAATATACACCTATGTCACACACATACAGACACTTGACATGTGTGAGGTTCAACCACCTGCCTATGCCTTTCTTTCTACACTTCACTCTGTACTGATGTCAACAACAGTGTTCAGGAAAGTGAAAATGTGGGATGTATTCCTAACCATACGTGACATATATGGACACACACACACACACACACACACACACACACACACACACACACACACACACACACACACACACACACACACACACACACACGCACATGCCAGTACTGTGAATCAAACACCTGCCTATCTCATGATAGGTAATACAGAAGTACAGCACTATTACATTTGCCACAAAGCTTACTGACTCTTTCCTTTGCCAACTGTGCTGATATATACACAATATATGCACAGGGGAGGTATTACTGTTACAGGTGTCAAGAGGTTTGCCTTCAGTGTCACCCTTACTGCATTCTACATTGTCTGTCTTCTACTTCAATTAAATAAACCAGACCTTAGCACTTACACAGGTTATTGTAGGAATGGTTGTAACACACCAGTGAGCTGTCCTCAGTAATCATTCATCTGCAAAGTAGCCCCACCACTTAGTAGTCATGTCCAAACATCTGTCCATACCTCATGTTCAGCTTACTGTACTTAGAGCATATCACCATATACAGTTGGCAATGTTGAGGCTGTATTGCAACAGCATGATGTACTAAGACAACAGTCACCTTCAAACATCAGACACTGCACACACATGGAATCTACACAAACATCAATACATGTACACATATGCGATCTACATCAGTAATTGCACTAGCAGGTCAGGAGGATACATTCCACACCTTCCCCACACCATGTGTGAAACATAGCCGAGCATTACACCATACTGGATGTTGTATTCATGTACTGGTAGGACACAACCACCTTCACCGAGTATCCAGTTGTACATATATGACAACAGCATATATCAGCAAGACACATACAGCATTATTCCATGTCAGGCTCCAACAAACTGTTACTTGACAGTGCCATGGTGAAGCCAGGGCACTGTAATGGTCAACAGTGAGCACATCATATTTGCCACACACACCTCATGTTTACTGGAAGAGTGTCAGCAATGTGCTCTATTAGGTTAGGCAGTACACTCATTCAAGCATTTGCAAGGTCTGTGACTTGTAAACATTTCACCCCAGCACGTACTGGCTATTGTGGTACTAAGGCTAATGTCCAGACAGTACACAGCATGCATGGCTTGCAATTGTATATGTAGGAGCTGTGGCCACACATGGCTGTACATGTCATGAATATATCACCTGTGACTACTCAGGAACATACAGAGCAGAGCTGGATTTCCCTGAGTCTGGCAATACAGGCCTTCTGTAGGTCCTATGATCCTGTTATTTGGGTATGTTTGTAGGGATTGCAATAGGTCGACATGTCTAATGACATACATGCCACATGGGGTGTTGTATGATATGATAGGTGTCATGGGTGACCAGTAGAGAGGGAATATTACCTCTGTTAACACAGATATCAAACCTTATGTACTGTTAGCATGCTATCTGCCATGTGCATGTGTGTAATGACTGTAGCCACCTGTATGTAGAAAGGATAACAAAAGCTATGGTAATGTCATTTATGTTGTATGAGTGTGGGATGTACATATCCAGGGCAGGTACAGTTAGGTCATATCCAACCATGAGGGTGTTGTTTACTGGTGTACAGCAACAGTTGACTGTGTTAATGCTGACAACATCTGAGGGACCCTGGTATGTGTACAACTGAGATGGTTACAAATAGTGGTATTATTGCATTGCATAACACATTATGCAGCTGTGTCTGTACATGGGTACTTTGCACAGTTGATGTAGGCTTAGGTGCAGTCCACCAATCGAAGGTTATCTGGTGGTCTACCATACTATGTCACATATGGATGTGTGTTGGTAGTCTGGGGACAAGGTGGTGGTTGTATATGAGGATACAACCTAGAATGCAGCGTTTGCACTGTCACCTGTACCTGACTCATCTGTGATGAGTTATGTCAGAGTAGTGGTCTTTACATGTGAGTAGCCTTTATGAATATGTGGACACCACCACCTGGAATGGTCCATACCACTGTTATGGCCCACATGTCTGGATCTGAGTTATATGGTGGTAGTGCAATTGTGCACTACAGAGCCTTCAGTCAGGTGTTCCTCACTGCACAGATGTCAGTATTCCCCATTGTAGGTTCTACATTGAGCAAATGGATTACTAAAGCCACACATCTAGCACTGGTTAGCATAAGCATCCAATGCAATTGTCTTGTAGGTGTCAGGGTGCTACTTCTGTGTGTAGGACATTTGCCTTGGAATGCAGCTATATGGGTAAATGTGACCTAGGTATTATCCACACACACTTGAAACATGGATGCATGTGCTCTGTATCGAAGGCTTGTCATTCAGTCATGACAGCCCGGAATAACAGACACTGGACAATCTTACAATAACAGCAGGACATTGGCTCATTGTTTTGGTCTAGCAGTTTCCACTCATACCATGACATCACTGCGAGTGGCAGTAATGTGCTTGGTAGAAAATGCCTCATGTAAAGTGACGAACAACAGCAGAAAATGTGTATATAACCAATGTGAGATATACTTAGGGTAGCAGTCCTGCTAATAATGACAACTACTAACACAGCTGGGGGAGGTTATCTTGACACCTGCACCTCAGTACTATTACACAATGTGGCTCACACAGTATGCTTGCACATGCCATTGTTGCACGTATAATGCCACTGTCCACAACCTGCTATCAATGTATGCCTTTCAGGGCAGCAAAGTGTGTGACACATGCTGTAGGTAGCATCCGCCTGTGTGCCCCAGTTAACCTATTGTCTGTCATGTCCACACATGCATGATTGTGTATACTTAACATATATATGTCAGTACTTCATGTACATGTATGCATGTGTATCACACAGCACAGACACAGATATATCATTTACAGGCCACATACAGGTATCAGGTAGTAAACCAGTATGATGTGCATATATGCTGACATATAAGATGTACATAGCTGTAAACCTGTGTGTTTACAACAGGAGTCCATTACAACATGTTCTGTACATGTAAGTGTATGTGCATGCACACTGTGGCCTTCTGTGGTTAGAATCGGAGTGCATCCCAAACAGCCCTGTGCTACTAAGTGTATGAGCGTACCAACTGCTACCTTGTATAATTTTAGTTAGTGCATCCAACAAGCCCTTTGTTACTAAGTGTATGAGCATGACCAGTATAACCTTGTGTAGTTGTAGTCATAGTGCATCCCAAAT